>NC_046156.1:200184725-200259725 GCF_011064425.1 Rattus rattus | reverse complement strand
TTATTATTTTCAAGAAAGCAAACAGGACAGTCACTTGCCTCCTTTTTTCAATGACAGCTTTGGAAGAGAGGGCACTAGATTTCACAGAGTGAGCTAGAAAGTCATGTGACCCTCCCAGGGCGGAGACTAGAAGGAAGCAGGCACACCTGACTGCTCGCCACTCACCTCCCTGTGGTACCGGGCTTGGATTTTACCTGCAATCACAGCACAGAGATCTAAATGTTCCTATTGCTCCAATACCCATCTGAATTCCCACTCGGAATCCTCTCCGGAGCAGCACGACACCAGATCAGGCAAAGGAGCCGTACTTGTTTCCCATCTTGCTTTGCGGTGAGAGTACGAATCATTGATGCACGGATGACTCAAACTGCTGACTAATCAGACTGCTTCCACTCAAAGGATAAGAACAAGGACTCTCGCAAGGTACCAGCAGCCAAGAACTTGACGTTAGAGGGCTATTATAGACCCAGGGAATTTGTTCTCACCTGACGGATGTTGATGGCTCCTCCTGGATGGTAGCAAAGGAGAAAATTTTGAAAAGTACCTCTGCTTTGTCCCTTTGTCAAATCTTGAGAACATTACTAGGGAACTTTAGAACATTCAAGAACCCTTTAAAATAAAATAATATCATTCTATCCTGGTCGCAGTGGCAGATGGGAGAAACTACTTAGAGATAGAAGCAGTGTTATCAGTGGCACTTTTGGAGGCGCCATTACACTACATTCAGTTGTCATAAGAAATAGGGCTCGAGTTGCATTCATAGAAGTTAATTTTGCTCACTTTGGGTTTCCTAGCAGGATCCGGCCACTGAGAGTCTAGCTGAATAATAACTCCCGCCAAGATCTGCTGTCCTTGGGTAACAGCCATCTTCATAGCAAGACTCTAAATAACACTTGAAGGATTTATTAAGATTGGCTCTCAAGCCTAGATAATAGTTCTATGCCTATGACTTGTGCATAAGGGTAGGGTAGTAGACAGGAACCATGGTTCCCAGGGTCCAGTCCTAGAACCGGTAGTTTTAACTAGGGAGGGTGACATGAGGTTACACCATTAGGTTCTACAGATAGATGTGTTACTGCAATTCTGTACAGATCACCTTGTCCTTGGAATTCTGAGCAGCGGCCCCATTCTCACAATTCTGAAATCCTAGGACACTAGAGGTGCTGGGCTGTGTCACCAGATCAGCCATTCTTAGCCCCCTTTTTTTCAACAATGACTTTCCAACCATTGATTCCAAGTGACCCAGATCAGAAATGCCTCAACGGTCTGTCAGTGATCTGGGATTTCTAAAGACCTATTGTTAGACAACAGAATCCCCGAGCCAACAGAAATGGTATTTGAATATACAGAGAGTTAATACCTGAATGCATGAGATACCGCGAAAGTATAATCAACCTCTATTAAACACCCACCACAAAAAGAGAAGCTTGGGTCTGCTTGGGTTCTAATGTCTAACCACACTTTAAACATATGAATGCTTGCACGAACCTCTTTAATTCTTCCCCCTGTATCATGAGCATACTATTCATAGCAGTGTACCAAGTCATGACTTTTATTTTTTTCTTATTTAAACAAAAGACAAACTTAAATAGAAAGTTGAGTTCTAAGCAAAAACAAATCTCAAAACAGAATTTCAAAAACAAAATTTAGCAATCTCACTATTAGACTTTTACTTTATAAATTGCATATATTTATTTTATGTATTATATAGTGATTATATAAATTGTATGGCCCATCCCACAGCTCCCTGCTCCCAAATCCCTTGGGAGAGAGAGCTGAATACCCAGAAGTGCGGGCAATCCTGAGACTGCTGGGCATGAGAGACCACCACTTCTGCCCACCTTTGCCCACATCCCTGGCCCAAGAGGAAAGTGCATAGTGCCTCTGGACACAGGAAGATAAGAGCAGTCAGCTTCAGGTACCCATGATCCAAATCTGTGCCCGGAACTGAACTGAATTGGACAAACAGCTCCCTACACATAAATGGGGGCTGGGGAGAAGCTGGAGCCTCAGAAGTGCAGATATTCCTGAGAAATCAGAGGAGACTACTCTCAGCCCACATTTCCCAACCCAAGAGGAAAACGTCTAGTACTATCTGTGCCCTCTACACACAAGGACCTAGGAACAGTCAGGGAAGGGCCCTTCCAGTTCCTGCCCTCGCCAAAAGCTGAAAACCAGCTGCCAGGAGCAACTACATGCCTGAGAGCAGAACACTCGGTTCCCAGACCAGCTGAAAGAAAACAGGAAAACAGGTCCACAGGAGTGCTGGCACACAGGCTTATAGGAGGGTCAAGCCACCATGAGAAATGGAAGACAAGCTAACACCAGAGACAACCTAATGGCACGAGGCAAGAACAGGAACCTGAGCAACAGAAACCAAGACTACTTGGCATCATTAGAGTTCACTTCTCCCACCAAAGCAAACACTGGATATCTGAACACACTGGAAAGGCATTTAAATTTAAAATCACATTTTATCATGATGATGGAGGACTTTAAGAAGGTCATAAATAACTCCCTTAAGGAAATACAGGATAACACAAGTAAACAAGTGGAAGCCCTTAAAGAGAAAATATAAAAATCCCTTAAAGAATTACAGGAAAACACAACCAAACAGGTGAAGGAATTGAACAAAACCATCCAGGATCTAAAAATGGAAATAGAAACAATAAAGAAAGCACAAAGGGAGACAACCCTGGAGATAGAAAACCTAAGGAAGATATCAGGAGTCACAGATGCGAGCATCACCAACAGAATACAAGAGATAGAAGAGAGAATCTTAGGAGCAGAAGATACCATAGAAAACATCAACACAATCATCAAAGATAATGTAAAATGAAAAAAGCTCCTAACCCAAAACATACAGGAAATCCAGGAAAAAATGAAAAAATCAAACTTAAGGATAATAGGTATAGAAGAAAGTGAAGACTCCCAACTTAAAGGGCCAGTAAATATCTTCAAAAAAAAATTATAGTAGAAAGCTTCTCTGACCTAAAGAAAGAGATGACCATAAACATACAAGAAACCTACAGAACTCCAAATAGATTGGACCAGAAAAGAAATTCCTCCCGTCACATAATAGTCAAAACACCAAATGCACAAAACAAAGAAAGAAAAAAAGCAGTAAGGGGAAAAGGTCAAGTAACATATAAAGGCAGACCTATCAGAATTACACCAGACTTCTCACCAGAGACTATGAAAGCCAGAGGATCCTGTACATATGTCATACAGACCCTAAGAGAATACAAATGCCAGCCCAGGCTACTATATCCAGCAAAACTCTCAATGAGTATAGAGGGAGAAAGCAAGATATTCCACGAACACATCAAAACGATCATCCATCATGATCAAGTAGACTTCATCCCAGGTATAGAGGGATGGTTCAATATCCAGAAATCCATCAACATAATCCACTACATAAACAAACTCAAGGTTAAAAAGCACATGATCATTTCATTAGATGCTGAGAAAGCATTTGACAAAATTCAACACCCCTTCATGATAAAAGTTCTGGAAAGAACAGGAATACAAGGCCCATACCTAAACATAGTAAAAGCCATATACAGCAAACCAGTTGCTAACATTAAACTAAATGGAGAGAAACTTGAAGCAACCCCACTAAAATCAGGGACTAGACAAGGTTGCCCACTCTCTCCCTACTTATTCAATATAGTTCTCGAAGTCCTAGCCAGAGCAACCAGACAACAAAAGGAGGTCAAAGGGATACAAATTGTAAAGAAAGAAGTCAAAATATCACTACTTGCACATGATATGATAGTATACTTAAGTGACCCCAAAAGTTTCACCAGAGAACTACAAAGCCTGATAAACAACTTCAGCAAAGTAGCTGGGTATAAAATTAACTTAAACAAATCAGTAGCCTTCCTCTATTCAAAGGATAAACAGGCTGAGAAAGAAATTAGGGAAATGATACTATTCATAATAGTCCCAAATAATATAAAATACCTCAGCATGACTTCAACAAGCAAGTGAATGATCTGTATGACATGAACTTCAAGTCTCTGAAGAAAGAAATTGAAGATCTCAGAAGATGGAAAGATCTCCCATGCTCATGGATTAGCAGGATTAATATAGTAAAAATGGCCATTTTGCCAAAAGCAATCTACAGTTTCAATGCCATCCCCATCAAAATTACAACTCAATTCTTCTTAACAATAGACAGAGCAATTTGCAAATTCATTTTGAATAAGATAAAACCCAGGATAGCTAAAACTATCCTCAACAATAAAAGAACTTCTGGAGGAATCACCATCCCTGAACTCAAGCTGTATTACAGAGCAATAGTGATAAAAACTGTATTGTATTGGTACAGAGACAGACAGGTAGATAGGGGAATAGAACTGAAGACCCAGAAATGAACAACACACCTATGGTCACTTGATCTTTGACAAAGGAGCTAAAACTATCCAATGGAAAAAAGATAGCATTTTCAACAAATGGTGCTGGTTCAACTGGAGGTCAGCATGTAGAAGAATGCAGATCGACCCATCCTTATCAAACTGTACAAAGCTTAAGTCCAAGTGGATCAAGAACCTGCACATCAAACCAGATACACTCAAACTAATAGAAGAAAAAGTGGGGAAGAATCTCAAACACATAGGCACTGGGGAAATTTTCCTGAACAAAACACTAATGGCTTATGCTATAAGATCAAGAATCGACAAATGGGACCTCATAAAACTGCAAAGCTTTTGTAAAGCAAAAGACACTGTCATTAGGACAAAACAGCAACCAACAGATTGGGAAAAGATCTTTACCAATCTTACATCTGGTAAAGGGCTAAGGTCCAAAATATACAAAGAACTCAAGAAGTTAGACTCCAGAAAACCAAAAAGTTCTATTAAAAAGTGGGGTACAGAGCTAAACAAAGAAGTCTCAGCTGAGGAATGCCGAATAGCTGAGAAGCACCTAAAGAAATGTTCAACATCCTTAGTCATCAGGGAAATGCAAATCAAAACAACCCTGAGATTCTACCTCACACCAGTCAGAATGGTTAACATCAAAAACACAGGTGACAACAGATGCTGGCGAGGAGGTAGAGAAAGAGGAACACTCCTCCATTTTTGGTGGGATTCAGACTGGTACAATCACTCTGGAAATCAATCTAGGGGTTCCTCAGAAAACTGGACATTCAACTATCTGAGGACCCAGATATACCTCTCCTGGGCACATGCCTAAAAGATGCCCCAACATATAACAAAGACACGTGCTCCACTATGTTCATAGCAGCCTTATTTATAATAGCCAGAAGCTGGAAAGAACCCAGATGCTCTTCAACAGAGGAATGGATACAGAAAATGTGGTACATCTACACAATGGAATATTACTCAGCTATCAAAAACAATGACTTTATGAAATTCATAGGCAAGTGGATGGAACTAGAAAATATCATCCTGAGTGAGGTAACCCAATCACAGAAAAACACACATGGTATGCACTCACTGACAAGTGGATATTAGCCCAAAAGCTCGAATTACCCAAGACGCAATCCAGGGACCACATGAAACTCAAGAAGAAGGATGATCCAAGTGTGAATTCTTCACACCTTCTTAAAAAGGGGAACAAAAATATCCACAGGAGTGGATAGGGAGGCAACGTTAGAGCAGAGACTGAAGGATTGACCATTCAGAGCCTGCCCCACATGTGGCCCATACATATACAGCCACCAAAACTAGATAAGATGGATGAAGCTAAGAAGTACAGGCTGACAGGAACTGGATATAGATATCTCCTGGGAGACACACTCAGAATAATGTCATACAGAGGTGAATGCCAGCAGCAAACCACTGAACTGAGAACAGTACCCCCATTGGAGGAATTAGAGGAAGGATTGAAAGAGCTGAAGGGGCTTGCAACCCCATAAGAACAACAATGCCAACCAACCAGAGCTTCCAGGGACTAAACCACTACCCAAAGACTATACATGACTGACCCATGGCTTTAACTGTATATTTAGCAAAGGATGGCCTTGCTGGGCACCAGTGAAAGAAGAAGCCCTTGGTCCTGCCAAGGTTAGACCCACAATGTAGGGGATTGTCGGAGGGTGGGGAGTAATGGGGAGTGGATGGGGAGGGGAACGCCCTTATAGCAGGGGAAGCAGAGGCATTAGGAGGCTTATGGACAGGAAACTGGGAAAGGAAATAACTTTTGAAATGTAAATAAGAAATGGCAAAAAATAAATAAATTCTATGTTTATTTAATTTGAATAATGAGTGTATGTAGACAATTCCATTTTAGAGCAGATTAGGGGTCAGTAATTTAAGTTGCGGTCTGAAGGAAAAACCCAGTCATTATTTCCTAAATTCCAAAAATCATGGAGGCTCACAGGAATTCATTAACTATATACCATGAGAACAAGGGCCTCAGGCTGTACATTATTGGAATTTCCCAAATACATAGAAGCCATTTACTGAAATGTCCAAGCAGAAATGCCCAACTGAATTAGTAAAGTAAAGCTTCAGATAAACACACAGGGTGTCGAGAGTCTGTAATGGAGTAGAAAGTAGGGGAGCTTGGGAAGAAGTACATCTCCACCTTATTTTGAGATTAGCTGTGACTTTGCTACTAACAAAACCTATGAAGAATAAATGATAAAAGCAACAAAGTGTGATATAATTTCTTCTAAAAAATGGTCTTTTGCGGATGCCTCAAACTCCTACCTATAATACTCAAGATCCTAGTGCCAATTCTTTGTGTAATCTTGGACAGCTGATCCAGGTGAATGTGCATGAACTGCATACATGCTAATGAAGGATTAGATGGTGGTCAACGGCCCTGTGAGCCCTAGAGGCCCAGTACTCCATGTTTGTATTCATTTTAGATTTAAAAATGTTTGAGACTTCCTACATGAGCATTATTTTTACATCATTTCCACTTCCTCCCTCTCTGCCCTCAAAGTTTTCTCATGTCCCTCACTCCCTCTTAATGTGTAGTCATATATTTTTCACAACCTATTTTGATAAGGTTTCATCCTCCCCTCTAGCCCACTCCCTACCAGAGTTAGTGGAAAAGAAAGGTTATTAGGCTACGGGGGAAGTGGACCTGTTTAGAAATAGTTCTTTGATGCGATTCGTAGTTCTCAGTCCAGTCCACTCAGGCAAACACCACACGAGAATCTGCAAGGGCAGTTCAATCCAAAAGAAAGATTCGCCGATCGGTCCCCATTCAAGAAAGTGCCAAGAAGTCACAGAAATTCCACAAGAAGTTCTTTGGTGAGGTTCTCTCTGTGAAGTCACCACAAGCGAAGCTTAGCAACAAAATGTAAGACAGACCAATACGTGATGTCATCAGCAAAGATTAGAGAGGTGGAGCAAAGCAAACCAATGTTCCAGCTCCCACTGTCTGTGGGGTCATATTTTTATTCTTTTTAAAGATCATGCATCCTTCCTTTCCCGCGTTTACTCCAACAAAGTATCCTTTCACCTGTGTCTGCTTCAGCAAAACATTCTTTCACTTGTCTGCCCCAAGAAAACACCATAATCTGAGTTTCCAAAGAAACTAGAAATTTCCACTTGTCACGTCCCTTTATTCTTTAATTATTGTGTTTTATGCAGACAGACAGACAGACAGACACACAGAGAGAGAGAGAGAGAGAGAGAGAGAGAGAGAGAGAGAGAGAGAGAATATTTAATGTTGTACATTGTACATATGTACATATAGGGCCGACCACTTGAGATTGGATAATTTATCAGGATCCTCATTCCTACAAAAAAAAGTGATTCTCCACCTCTCAGTATCCGTGAATTCCATTTATTCTTCGTCTAGGGCTGGGGCCCTGTGAGATTTCCCTCATCTACTTTGGCATGTTGACTATGTTTCCCTCATTCTGATCTTGGTTAGGTAGCCACATTGTTGAGATTTTATTGGTATAATCTCCCAACCCCCCATTATGACATCTTGAAGTCTTGGCAGGAGTCCTGGCCCTTTGGTATTACCGTCTTTCTAGCCCATCTTTCACAATATTCTGTAAGTCTTAGCTTTAGGGTTGCTTTGTGGATGTACCAGTTGAGGCTGGGTACCCCACCGTCGGCTGTTCTCTGCATTATGACCAGATGTAGATCTTTGTACCAGTTTTCATCTGGTGCAAAAAGAAGTTTCTTTGGCGAGAGATAAGAGGTGCATTTTTATTCTGAATATAAGAATAGGTATTTAGAATACAGTTAAAAATTATATTGACTTAGAAAAAAGACAGTTATGGGTTTGCCTCTGTATGACTCTCCAGCTATGAGTAGTTGATAAGGTTTACAGTACCAGGCATGAATCCCTTCCTATTGGGTGGGCCTTAAATCCAATTATATGGCTGTTGGTGACTTCCAAGACATGAATGTCACTATCACACCATTGGAGACATCGTTCCAGACCTGTCACTGTTGTGATTCGTGGACTTTACAGCTAGATAGGACTGTAAACTATTTTCCTCCAGTGGGAAACTTCCTTATCCTCGTCAGATATTATGAGAGCTAGTCCTCAGGTAGGAGGTTTCCAGGTTCATTCCTCATTGAGCTCTCCAAGCCCCATGTCCAATGTATGTGAGTCATATCTTCAAGTTCTGAGAGGCGACCGAAGGTAACAGTAATATCATATAATGTTTTGGGAATCCCTAGAACTCCCTCACTAACAATCAAGGATTTTTAATGCTAGGCACTGATGATTATGTTAGTTTATGGCTTTTGAGGGATTAGTATCCCCCCAATGACCTAATACCATCTAAACCGTGTCTTTTTAAACATCTCTAATGTTATTTTCTCTCTTTCTTCCCTCTCCCTTGGTATTACCTCCCTCCCCAGTTAAAGCCCCATTTTCTCCAAAGAGAGAGAGAGACAATATTTAATGTTGTACATTGTACATATGTACATATAGGGCCCCTTCATTGCACCTTGGCCCTATCTCCCTCTATATAGCTCCTTTCCCACTCCAACCCCCTAAAGTCCCTTTCTACTGTCCTGGCTTCATCAGATTCACATTGGAACAGGAGAACAATTATGGGGATTGGAATTTAGAAAAACAGTCACAGGATTTAAATCCCAATTCTTTATTTCAAACGCTGCTCATTTATTTCAAACGTGCTACATTAATTGAACTCACAGAACCTTCAACTTCAACATGACAATAGCAGGAAGCAGTCCCACTGTGCTGTAGAACACAGCTCTAACACATACAAAGTAGCTACCCAGCTCAGTGCCTGGGGCCTGGTAAACGGTTGCCCAAGCTATATCCCCTTTCAATCACACAGATACAGCAATCTTGTATTCAGTTGGCTAGCTGTTTGCCTGCCAGAATGAATTCCTAACAGATAAGGAGCTAGCTTGATACAGTCAGAGATCAAAGAGAAAGGCTTGCACAGTTCTGCACGCAGAATCATGGCTTTGCTGTGGCTACACAGAAAACAGATTTCACAGTTTGGAAACCATCAGAGGTGAGGCAAAAGCGTTACAGATCTGGGGAAATCTCAAATCCAAAGAACAAGAAACAAATGGAGGGGAAAAAAAAAAAACCTGTGACAAACGAGAAAATCAAAGGGTCCATGTCCCATGGACAGAAGCACAGAAAATGGAGGTGGGAGAAATGACCAGCTCCTCCAGACAGACAAGCAAACTGCTAGCCCTTCCCATGCAGCCTTCCACACTACCACAAGGCCCAATCTCCTCACCCACCACCATTCTAGCGTTCCCTGTGCCTACCAACTTGTTCAGTGAAAGATCTGGATTTCAGATCTAGGAAGTGAGCAAGCTGTTAAGAACTATTTAATTACTGCTCATTGTGGTGGCAAACTCCTGCTGTGAAAGTGAAAATGCTAGGATCCGGAGCTCAGTTCATTTACAAGACTCAGGCAAGTTGATCATGATGGTTAAAGGAGGTTTTCCAAAGCCCTGTCTGACATGGAGTCTTACCAGTAATGTAATTCTTCCAAATGTTCAAAATAATGACCAATATTAATGATGTCCTCCCCTGTCCTCAACCAATAATGGTCTCCCGCTCCCGGCATTAAACTTAAAGATATTTTGACCAAGTTCTCCACAAACTGCTTTCATCTGCCTTTTTGCTCCATCTTACGTATTAGCTTAATACACAGTCAAGTGGACGCGTCGTCACTCTCCAAAGTCCTAGGTCTCCTTGGTGGCTTGTCCAGTCTCTCTGGCAAAAAACAGCTTTCCTCCCCATGTTCTCAGCTTCCAGAGCCTTCCCACCGAGCCTTTCACGTGTATGTATATATAATTTTTAAAAGAAGAGTTTTTTAATTAAAGTTGAAATTTTTAATTTTTTTTAAAAATAATTGTGTGTATGCATGTGTGTCTGTGTGTGTATGTGTCCATGTGTGTTGTTTGCATGCATGCAAATGTGCATGTACAGGTACATGTGCATGAAGGTTAGTGATCAGTGTTGGATTTCTTCCTCATTTACTCTCCACCTTATTTGGGGGGGGGACAATGCCTCTTAAAGATCCCCCATCTCACTGCTTCAAGGAGACTTGCCAACTGGCCAACCCCTGGAGTGCATCTGACTCCTCCCACATGCTCTGGCGTCTCTGACACAAGCTGCCCTGGCTGGCTTTTCCAGGAGTGCTGTACATCAGAACTCAGGTACTCACACTTGTGTAGCAAGCACTTTGCCCAGGGAGCTGTCTTCCCAGCCCCCTTCCCTCTTTTCTGTTTGCCTCTCTTTAATAAGATCTGTTGAGTTACACCGAAGTCAAAGATTTAACTCTTAATCGCCACACATTTTTCGATTGAAGTGTATTAAGTCACATTTCTAGTTAAACTGGGAGTTCTTCCTCTTTGTGACTAAGTGGATTAAGTTTTCCAAAGAGTCGAGTAAAACATTACTATGACATCTCTTCCTTATTCACTGTTTCCCTGGGATTAATTACTATTAGGTTTTCCATTTGGTTTGGGTCCTGTGTTTCTATTACCTGTGAACAGCTTTGTAAAGTGCTTTTCACTTCAATTTTCCACATGGTCAAAGCTGTCAGATAATCTATCCATCTAATTTCTCTCCTAGAGTCTTCCTGCAATATCTTTTACCTGACCGGGAGGCTGCTCCATAGGCTGCTTGTACTGCTGGTATTCAGGGACGCCTCACTCTATTATCTAAGGGAATTTCTTCCGTGTTTTATCTTCATTGGCAGGTAAAAAGAGATAGCCCAATACTGCATCAGATGATCACCCGGTAGACCAGTCCCTCCTTAAACTCCAGAAATGGACTTAGATTTAAATTTTTAAAGAACTTAGAACATCAATTTGTAGCCCACAGAGTCTCTTAAGATATTCAGAATCTTTCTTAATACTTTGAATGTCATTGGTTTCAAATCTCTGAAATAGTTCAGCCTCTTTTCTATCTGCAAAATATCTTAATAGTCTTAGATGTTTCATGGTTCCTTCCAGCCTGTGAGAAGGCTTTTCTTTGCTCTGCTCTCTGGCAATGGAACTCTGTGAATTTAATACTGAACTTTCTAAACTTAACCTTTAATTTGCTTGTCTTTTATCAGCATTGGGAGTTTTGTATCTTTTGTTCTTTCTGAAAATGTTGTCTTTATCTTCCAGCCCCTCTCCTGAAGTTTAAAATATTTTGTATCTAAGTTTTAGACTGTCTCTTCTTTTCCCCATTTTTCCTTCTTTACTTCTGTTTTTTTTTTCCTCCAGTATCTTATTCTCCACACCTCCCACCCTGGAGACAGGGTCTTACTCTGTAGCTCTGGCTGTCTTAGAACTCACTATATGGCCTCAAACTCACAGGGAACTCACTGTTTCCAAGCGCTGGGGTTCTGCCTGCCTGACCGCATCTTGTTCTTGCTGCACGCGTTTGTTATTTTAGTCTTTCTGGAATTACGAGCAACTATTTTTTTAATATTTTCATTTGCATTTACACTGTCCCTTTCTAGTTTGTTAATCATGACATTATGGTTCCTTTTAGAAGGCATCTTCAAATATTGGATTGTCTGTAACAGTAAATACTGGGGATTAAAACGCCAGTAAGAAAGTCTGTATAATATTCCAGCTATGCCAGCAGGAGATGCCGTAGTCAGTTTCTGTTGTCAACTCGATACATCTGAGAAGAGGGCGTGTCAGATGAGAATTACATCCGACAAACTAGCCTGTGGGCCTGTTTGTCTATGGGGCGTTTTCTTGATTGATCACTGATGTAGGCGGGCCCCGCCCACTGTGGGCGGTACCATCCAAGTCATGTGGGCTTGCTCTGTGTCAGACCATAGCTGAGCAAGCTGGAGGAAGGCTACCACTAAGTACATTTCCTACACAGTTTCTGCTTTCAGCTCCTTCTTTGATCTCTTGCCGTGGCTTCTCCCTGACGATGCACTCTTAGCCTGCAAGATGAAATAAACTCTTTTCCCCCTCGAGTTGCTCTTGGTCATGGTATTTATCATGGCAACAGAGAACAAACTAGAATAGATGACCCTTCGTATTCCCTAGTAGTCTACGTATTTCGTGAGAGGAATATCCAAAAGTCAGTATCTGTGGGTGTATGCCTTTTGTTTCTGAGTTCGTAATTTGCATCTGCAGCCACCTTCACACCTGCAATTATAGATGGTAATTGTGGTTCTGCATTTCACTTTGACCCTGAGGTTTCCGAACTCCACTCCGGGAGGTGAAATTTGGGAGCTCTAGACTACATTCTTATTTCCCCATTGGGGTGTCATTTCAAGACAGGAACCTGGTTGGTAGTGGATTCAAACAGCTACCATTCTCAACTATGAAAATTGCTGGAGTTCCTTAATCCCCATTGACCTGACCAGTTTTTCCGTCTGGTGGCACAGTTCCACTTGTCTCACAGGCTACTCACTATGTGGAGAGTAGGTCGCAGGGTCTCACTCTGTGCTGGTGCCCACAGGGCACTGTGCTGGGGCGTGGACCATGACTGCAGGGGTCCTGCCTGGCTGCTTAAATCCAACTTTACAATTTAGCAGCTTTGTTACTTCATAGGAAGTGGGAAGAAGATGAACATTAAAGGTAGGAAATAGCAGTACCTGTCTCCTGGGACTATTGTAAGGGGTAAAATCAAGAAAAATACATAGAAGACTGGCATCTCTCTCAGCAAAGCAAGTACAATCAGCTTTAACAAAAGCAGCAGCAACAGTAGGTAGGTAGGAAAAGATATATATATATATAGATAGATAGATAGATAGATATAGATATAGATATAGATATAGATATATTTGTGTAGTGTGTTATGTGTAAATATGTTATATGTGTGTACATATACACATACACACACATATATATGTATATGTGTAGATAGATAGATAAATAAGATAGATAGATAGATAGATAGATAGATAGATAGATAGATAGATAGATAGATAGATAGATAGATAGATGATAGGAAAACAGAGTGTTTTAACTGGAAAGGAAGGGATGTTGACTATGTGGTACTTGAAGTTGCATGTGTGCATTAATGATCAAGTGTAATTGCACAGTTATTTGAAATGATTTGGCATGGAGAATAAATGTCCTGTCACAGCCACTTACAATTATTCTTATCCCTATGTCCTTGTAGTTGCTGTAAGAACTATTGGGGTAGCAGAGTATTGTAGGGCTATGAGTGCTTGCTTTCAGGATGTGTTGCCTAAGAGCAAATGCCTATTCACCCTAGGTAGGATGCCAGATCAAACTTGCTGAACTAAAGTGGGTTTATTGGGTTCACCTCAAGAGACATGGGGAAGGGGTTACTTACAGGACCGCGGATGATGCGTGTGCACATGAGTGCTCGTGAACATAAGCGTGTGTATGTCTTATTTACCAGTTAACATACATTTACCAATTAATGTCCATTTAGATATTAGCTGAAGATTTAAAAATCAATGGCTGGTTCCTTCTGACATAAGGACCACTCACCGAACTAGTTGGCACGTTAGGGGAATGGCAGTCTGCTGATCACAGATTCTAAAACGGATCCTGAGTTTCCTACCAGTTCCTTAAGCTTGAAGTATCAAAGAGTCCCTTAACACAGTCTCCTCTCTGCCTACAGAATAAGGACACCTCATCGGCTCCACACACTGTTCAGCCTCTGTCCTTCCCTTAATATTTGTAATCAAAGTACAGTTTGCTTCACTGACGGATTTATGGTCTAGGAGTGGAAGTCAGATAAACCCTTTCCAAGTTGTTGTTGGGCATGGTGTTTCATCACAGCAAGGGTGCCCCTAACTAAGACATCCCATTAAGAGGCTTTGGGAGACAGATGTCATTGCAAAGAAAGAAAGGAAAGCAGGCACTGAATCTACTGGATTATCCCAAGCGGTGTGATCAGGCAGAGGGCAAAGCAATAGGCACTCGAGCCCAGCACGCACGGTGGCCCATTTGGCCCACATAACCCAGCTTGTCAAGTTGTATGTCATAAAAACAGAAACCTCTAAACAAAGCATGGGGGAAAATGTCGACATACGGTAACAAAGATACGTATTAGTGTACACGTCTTCTTTATAGTTGAGAAGCTTTATAATGGAAAACGTTTTAACTTAAACTTTAGAATCTGACGGTGCACAGCATCTGGTACAAAAGACTCCATGCTGGTTTGTATAAAGAAATCAAACCCAGGCTCAAACCAGTATAAGCAGATTGCTTTGTTTTCAAATTAGCATATTTATTTTTAAACAATACGTGTAAACATAAAATTTATACATATTAATGGGATCCTGTGTGATGTTTTGATGCAAATACATATTGCATATGATTAAATCAAGTTAAAGATGTTTATCATATTTATGAATATCGTAATATCTTGATAAATAAAAATATTTATCATTTATTCATGATAAAAATCTTTCAGCATTATTTTTCTCAGCTTTTGGAAATCTACAGCACATTATTGTTCCCGGTAGTCACCCTATTGTACAAAAGCACACCAGAATTTCTTGATTTTATCTATGTATCAACCGGTCTATTACCTATATGCAAATCCATCAAGACATTAAAGACATTTATAAGTCAAAGGATGCAGATCAGTTTTGACCAGATGAGCCTTCCTCATGTATTAAGCATCTGTTGTCTCCGGCTCCTGCCTATTTATTTCAGAGGGATTGTCACCCAGTCATTCATCAACTGTTCACCCAAGTGCCTTCAGAAGGGGGCAGTTCTACGTCTATTGAGGACCATACCCTAAATATACTCACACCCCAAATTTTCATTCATTATGTATTGTCCCATGGAAAAACTTTTGCAACAAATTATGTGCCTGACTTGGATTTTCAGGACTTTTCCACTTGATGCTAAAATTCTAGCGCTCTTGACCAAGCCTTCTTCCTGTTCCTGTTCTGTGCCCAGAGGTAGCTGCCTATTCTCCATGACTACCCACCCATTACTCCGTGCCCTTGTTAGAGAACAAAAGGAAATCTTGCCAGCTTCCCCTCCTCTTTTCTGAGGCCTCACCCCCAACTAACCTGGACCCTTGGGGCTCTCAGAGACTGAACCACCAACCAAAGAACACACACAGACTGGACCTAGGCCTCCCTACACATATGTAGATGTGCAGCTTGTTCTTCACGTGGGTCCTGAACAGCTGGAGTGGAGGCTCTCCCAAAGCTGTTGCCTGCCTCTGGACCCTGGTCACCTAACCGGACTGCCTTGTCTGGTCTCAGTGAAAGAGGATGCGCTTCCTGCAATGATTTGAGGTGCCAACATGAGTTGATAAGGAGAGGGGACTTCTCCCTTCTCTAGAATTTGTTTTGTCATAGTTACACTGTGAAGCAATAAGCTCTCAGATATAGATAGATATAGATAGATAGATAGATAGATAGATAGATAGATAGATAGATAGATAGATAGATAGATAAAGAGAGATTAGATGTATAGATATAGATGATATCGATGGAGATGGAGATAGAGATGATATATTCACTGATCTATGCTGAATAAATATAAATTTTCTCACATTTTCAATCATAAATGCATTAAAAGAACACTCAAAATATCCTTTATCCTGCTGTTAGCTTGATTTTGTTGCCTTGAATTTCATGCATTACTTAGCCTCTTCTAGTTACAAAGTTTTCTTTTAAAAAATCAGCAGTTCTGGGAAGATTCCATGCAGTCCGGGCCATAGGCTAGAGTTCATTGGCATTTAGTTCTCTGCAGTGTACTTTGTTCCTCCTGTAGGTGAGTTAGCAATGCAGCCAACATCCACGCATACATACATACATCAGCCCGGTTTTGCACCGTAGAATAAACAGGTCCCTCAACACTCACTACCTATGGATCCTGTGAGAAAGAACTAGCATTCCTTTGATGGACAGGAGGAGCCCTAGTCTTTGACACAAAGGAGTTGCTTCTGTAGGATGTTGTTCAGCCATGTTAAAACAAAACACACTGTTTGTTGTGAGTTGGCATAGTCTCTGATTGTGCTCAGTTTGATATCAAAGGCATAAAAGCAACCGTGGTGCAATCAAGCGAGACAGCAGTGCGTGCGGGTTCCACTAATTGTCCTTCCTAAATCGCCAGGCCGCCGAGGCTGAGGAGTCCCTAGCACTACCGGAAGGCCAGTCACAACTCCATTTCTAAGGACCCCTCGGTGTCTGAGAGGTTGCTGTTAGCACCCTGGGGAGCATGATTAGCTCAGTGCTGCTTTCAGTTTCTCCTCTCCCAGAAATCTTCTGACGGTTGGGCATTATCTTCCCAGGGATAAATCCAGAGCTGAATCTGGACTCGGGAAGCCTGGTTCTTTAAAGATGTGATTTCAGCGCAGAGCCGCCCACACGGAAAGTCCGCAGCCGATTCGGATTTTGCCATTTCTTTCATACAGTTTGATTCCCAGACCTGCCTGGTAAACGATACCATTGTGAAAACGCATCGAACAGAGGGGGCTTGGGTTTTTCTCGCTGCGGGCAACTCGCGTGCACCTGAAAGAAATGGGTTTTCTGAAACCTTTTAAAAATTAGATAATGTGCTTTAAGGGTCTCATAAATATGCTAATAAAAATAATAGCTCGACCCTACACAAAGAACTATAGGCAACTGAGGAAAGCCTGGAGCTGGGGAGGTGATCGTCTCTGGGGAAAAGCACACCAGATTGGTTGTCCAGCGCCAAATTGTCAGCCCTGAAAACATACATACAAGTCACGTTATAAATATTGATGGGCTATAGTTGGGGGGTGGTGTGTGTGTGTGTGTGTGTGTGTGTGTGTGTGTGTGTGTGTGTGTGTGTGTGTGAATGTTAATAAATCATCGCCATTGCATCTCAACAAAAATGGAGCCACCACATAGTCTAAAGCCAAACTAAAAGAATCTTGAGGCAGACAGGGACACTGGATTATGCCGAAATGCAAAATACCTTTTTTTTTTTTTTTTTTTTTTTTTTTTTTTTGGTATCTATGTGGATGATGCTTTGTCATTTGTTCCTTGGGCATGAATAAATGTCCCAAAGCCTTCCTTTCAGAGGGAAAGCAGACCTCATAATGTTAGCACATTATCCCTGTATTCTGCTCCTGACTTCATTTTCTTACTTTTTCACTTGGATTTTTTTTTTAATTTCCACTTATTCGAAGTCATTCTATTGTTTATCTCATTATTTCCTCCAGATTTCTACAGTAAGTTTCTGCTGACCTGTTTGAATAAAGGAAAAAGAATTCCACCTTTTCTGTCCTCAATTCCAGGGTAAATCTCGGAGCTTCACCTGGTCTCTGGACATTTGACAGAAGCAGCCAGTGGCACATATGGACAGTGAGTAATGTGTCTCCATCATTCTTCCTCGGATTAGTATTTACTCCTTGTTCCTAGGGCAGCGTTTGGAAGATTTCTCAAGATTAAAATTTGTTGCATGTGTAGCAGAGGATGGCCTTGTTGGGCATCAGTGGGAGTAGAAGCCCTTGGTCCTGCCAAGGTTCAATGCCCCAGTGTAGGGGAATGTCAGGGCAGGGAGGCAAGAAGGCACCCACCCACCCATCCACCCTGTCCTCTGAAACAATACATCTGCTCAGCTCATGGTCCTCATGTCTACCAGAGTCCCTGCTACTCCTTCTACTCCTATCCAAAATGGAAGACCTTTCTCAGAAACCCTGGATAATGATCTTGTGTCTGTTACCTGCCCAGGGTCTCTCCTCAACTCAGAAATCATCTTAACTTCTCTCTGTGTCTTGGGACGTCAGGAACTCCTGCCCTCTCTACTGCTCACATGATAAATTCTGGACTCTGGGTTCATTTCACATCTTATAACAAAGGCCCTTTTCCCTCCCAATGCTGCCTACCTCCCATTGGGCTTCTTATATGAGGCTTTCCTTCCTACTGGTTCTGTTATGTTTTCTCTTCCCTAGGCAAAAAAAGCTTTAGCCTTGGCCATTAGTGATGCTGGATACTCCGCAGAGTGAGCGTGAAATTCTATTTCCCTCACCTTCCCACTCCAACTTTGAAAAGTCTTACAATTTTTTTCTAAGCATCGGTTTCCTCACTAATAAAATAAGGGAACTGCACTGGATCCGTAGGTTCATTGTGAACACTTACTGCTTAATATATTCAATTAATATAGTGAAATTCCTTAAAAGTAATACTGTTATCAAACTGCCTGTGAGTTTGCTGCAAATGGACCCCCTTTCTATCACATTCATAGGTCCTCGGTGGACAATTCAGAAAAGTTACTAGAAATGTTACTAGAAAAGCCATATTCTTGTATTATTTCTAAATAGGCCACAGAATAGAGATGGGGAGGCATGAAAGAAAAATCAGTGTCATATGATAAATTCAACAGAATCTTTCCTTACATTGTTTCTCGTGCCTTTCTTAAAATGTAGTGTTTTAGGGACTGGAGAGATGACCCAGTGATTAAGAACCCCGGCTGCTCTAGTCAAGGACCCCAGTTCCATGGTGGATTGCAGCTAGCTATAACTTTAATTCTGGAGGCTCTAAAGCCTGCCAGGTGCAAAAAATAAAATATTTTAAAAGACATTTTAAGTGTGACAGGTAGGACATCGTACCAAAGTTCTTTTGCATAAAGTAATTAGGAACTCAAAGCTACATTGATGGGAGCTGATAATTAGTTGTTCCTTTATATAATGGGTATAAAGTTGAATATAGCTTCAATGTATGTTTGCCATGCATTATGAAATAAAAGCTTGGTACACTTTAAGATTATCTTATTCAATGAACTGATTCAGTAAAATCAACCCACGGGAAAACATAGTCTAAGATTATGAAAAAGAATAAGGAAGATTGGCGGTCGATCTGTTCAGAATAATGTTTGCACACCAAAATCTTGGTTTGCAAACATTTCACTCTATAAATATTACCCTTTTAAAATAACTAAGGCATTAATGCCAAAAATGCATCTGAACCAAGCACACAAGTAAAACTACAAAATTTGAAGCCACCATGCTGTGCTGGCCCTGCTGAAGTGGAGTGGCGGACACACAACAACGAGAAGCAAACGCCATTGATGCAAACCAATTAAACACTCCACGCCATCCGGCGGCAGCGGTGCGTGCTTTTAATTCCTAGCACTTAGGGGACAGAGGCAGGCAGATGACGGAGTCTAAGCCCAGCCTGGTTCACAGAGTGAGTCCTAAGACAGCCAGGGCTGCAGAGAGAAACCCTATCTCCAAAACACAAAGTAAAGAGGTTAACAATAAAATAAATATTCTGCATGAATAATCAGAGTCTTTGCAAACAGCAAGATTATTACCATTATGAAAGAAATTGTTTTTCTGTCCGCTTGTAAATAAAACTTGGTAATTAAAATTCCAAATGTAATACCTCTTAAAACAGAAAACATTATTGGGTGTTTAGAGACAGATTGGATCAAATTTACCTGCAGAGCCAATGTAAATTCAATTCAGAACTCAAACAGGATTTCCTTACAGATTAACAGAGTGACTTAATAATTACTTTAAAATGTAAAAGTCGGAAAATAATTTTGAAAATTTAAGTTAGAGAGTGAAGAGTACTTGGCTCCAAACTTACTATAAATCTACAGTAATAAAGACAGAATAAAATTATACTAAGTATAAATGTTTGGTCCAACGAAAGAACCTAGAAAACTCGCAAACAGTTCCAATGCATACACAGTCACTGACTCTATTAAGTCCAAGGCACTTAAAGGAGAGAAGAATGGTCTTCTAGTGGTGCATGGTGTGGGAATGGCTGGCTCTTGCCTGATGCAGGACCAGCTGCCTAGTGCCTGGTGCAGGACCAGCTGCCTAGTGCCTGGTGCAGGACCAGCTGCCTAGTGCCTGGTGCAGGACCAGCTGCCTAGTGCCTGGTGCAGGACCAGCTGCCTAGTGCACGGCGCAGGGCCAGCCTTTACCTTACATCATATTCAAAGGTTAATTCACATAAAACTAAAATCTAAAACTGTAAAACACTGAGAAGGAATCTGCCTTAATTAGGGTCTTACTGCTGTAAACAGACACCACCACCAAGGACAACATTTCATTGTGGTTGGCTTACAGATTAGGAGGTTCAGTCCATTATCATCAAAGTGGGAACATGACAGCATCCAGGCAGACATAGTGCAGGAGGAACTGAGAGTGCTACACCTTCCTCTGAAGGCTGCTAGCAGAATACTGACTTCCAGGCAGCTGGGACGAGGGTCTTAAAGACCATGCTCACAGTGACACACCTACTCCAACAGGGCCACACTTTCTAATAGTGCCACTCCCGGGGTCAAGTGTATAGAAACCATCGCAGAAGCATAGGAAAGACATTACAACCAAAAGTTTCTCATATAAAACACAACAAGCACAAACTGAAAGAAAAATTCATAGAAGGGAAACCTGATCTTCAAAAGATACTAGTGTTAAAGTAAAAGACCAAAGCGGACAATACTGAAAGGGTGCATTTAACAAAGAGCTTGTGTGCAGGATATACACAAACCCTTACAGTTTGAAAGAGGGTGTGCAAGCCGTTTAATGGCGTCAGAAGAGTTAAGCAGACCCATCACGAAGACATGACTGACCAATGCTCGTAGCACCTGTGGAAGCACACGACCGAGGAAATGCACGCTTACGATGCCCGACAAAAATAGTTACACCGTTTTTTACTTGTGTTGTCCTGGCCAAAACGCCTGGCAGAAATAAGCAAGGAAGTTTTATTTCGGTTCACGGTTGGTCTCCAAGGGTCCCAACCCATCTCGAGGCAAAAGGCGGAGCCAAGCGGCTCTGTAACCGGAATGTAGGGCGGGAGCTTGTTCACTTGGCCCAGACAGGAAGCAAGCCAGGTTTCCTCCAGCAGACTTGATTGGTTTTTATCCCGATTATACAAATGGGCACTTTACTCGCCCTTCAGTAATTTTGTTGCTCATTATTTTGCTTCTCCTAAAGTTTTATTTCGAACTCTTTGCTTTATCTCTGGTTGTTAATTTGTGCATCTTTCATTTACCACAAGCTATTTTAAAGGGATATATCTCTTCCTAACAGTAGGAAGAGTTACAGCCGGACGGTGGAGGTGCGCACCTTTAATATTAGCACTCAGAAGGGAGAGGCAGGCGGATCTCTGAGTTCAAGGCCAGCCTGGTTTACCAGGGGGAGTTCCAGAACAGCCAGGACTACACAGAGAAACCCTGTCTCAAACAAAGAGCTGCCAGTCATCTTGGTTGTCAACTTGTTTAGATTAAGAAGGACTGAAGGAGCTGAAGAAGTTTGCAACCCCATAGGAAGAACAACCAGACCCCCCCCCCCCAGAGCTCCTAGGGACTAAACCGCCATCCAAAGAGTACACATGGACAGACGCATGGCTCCAGCTGCATATGCAGCAGAGGATGGCCTTGTCAGGCATCAGGTCCTTGGTCCTGTGAAGGCTTGTTTCCCCAGTGTAGGGAAATGTCAGGGTGGTGAGGTAGAAATGGGTGGGTGGGAGGTAGGGAGAACATCCTCATAGAAGCAGGGGGAGGGGGAACCTGGAAAGGGGAAACATTTGAAATGAAAATACATAAAATATCCCATTAAAAAAAAGATCATCTGGGGACAGAGCTTATGCTGTTCTGGAATAACAGAAGCACAATACGGGGAGTGAGGGGGGGGTGTTACCTAGGAGTTTAGTGAACTGCACCTCTACATCAGATAGGCACCGATCTATTGGGTAGATTTATCTATAATGGATTCATAAAAACAATGACATTATTAAAGATAGTGATAGATAGAAGGGGTGTGGACTAGGTAAGAAGGGTGTGATTTAGTTGAGAAGGGTGGGGCCTAGGTGAGAAGGGCGTGGCCTAGGTGAGAAGGGTGGGGCCTAGGTTTGAAAGTAGGACAGTGCCAGCCTGTCTCTCAAGGTGCTATCTTTTTGTTTGATTGTTTACTTTATTAGAATACTGAGTTTATTTCGCATGTATATTTTTGTCTCCCTATCATTCCCACATCTGACCACCACTATTACTTTATCCTATCATAGCATTCCATATATATGTAAAACCAAGTAAAGATGGAGTTGCATCCTGGAAAAGGATTAATGTTAGACAACACATTCTTGGCAATTGAACCTGGACAATATTTATTAAACACAGTAGGAAAAGTTCTCACTTTGCATTATAAAGAAGGACAGCCAGATATCAACTATTACAGAAATGAAGCAAGACAGAATATTTCAAACTGTTTAAACTATTTTCTTAAAGAGACTTCCCCCACTGCCAGAGATCTTGAATAGCTTCCTGGTCAGTCATTCAGAAACAATTCTTCACATAATTGATGAACTTGGCTCCCACTTTGGGAAAAGAACCACCTTTTTCTATACTTGTTTGCATTTTTGCCTTGATGTCTTCTACAGAACTAGGTCCTTTAGGTGTTTTGGAAGTTTTTTCCTGGTTTTTTTTTTTTTTTTTTTTTTTTGAAGGACTCTTGACCCTTTGATCTTGGTGTTGATGGTTTTAGATCTTTGTCATTTTGGTTAGATTTTTGTGCATTTTTGGCTGGGCTATCTCATATAGATTTCTTCACTGGAACCTCTTCTTCAGTTTCCTCTTCATCAATCATCATCATCATCATCATCATCATCATCCTCTTCATCTTCACCAAGTTTTACTTTTCTCTGCGGAATCTTGTTACCACCTCCAGGAGCAGATTTCTTTCCAGACATGCCTAACAGTTTTACATCCTCCTCGTCGTCATCTTCTGACTCTGCATCTTCCTCTACAGCTACTAGGTGCTGTCCACTAATATGCGCAGGCCCTGAACCACACTTCAACCTTCAGGCCCTTAAGACCACAGGCGGTGTAATTTTGAAGCCCCCAAGAAAAACTGCTGTCTGTACAGACATTTTCAAAGTTGTCAGTGGTACTTTAATTGGACTGCCTTCGTAGTTCATTGACTCTGCCTCTACAATGTGGACGTGTAACTCATCTTTCACCCCTGCTCCAAAACTGACCGTCCTTAATGATAACCGGTGCTCATTTTCATCCTTATCCACTTTAAAGGGGTAGTCTTTGTCAGCCTTTAGTTCGCAACTGAAAAGGTAGTTCTGAGGCCTAGGAGGGCTCATGTCCATCGAGTCTTCCGTGAGGTGGGGTCGCGCAGGTCGGTGTGAGAGAAGCTGGATAGAAAACAAGTGCCTTGGGTTGGGGATTTAGCTTGGTGGTTGAGCCCTTGCTTAGGAAGCGCAAGGCCTTGGGTTCGGTCCCAGGGTCCGGGAAAAAAAAAAAAAAAAAAAAAAAAAGAAAAGTGCCTACTGTTCCACAGAACAGAGGTGCAGGACGAAATCACGCACGCCAAGGAAGCTCGGGGTGCTACCTTGCTTCGTCTTCCCTGTGCTCCCTTGTGTCTGTTTCCTTGCAGCCATGAGGTGAGGAAGTCTGCTCTGCCTGCTCTCCCCCAGGGCAGATTGAGACTGAGTTAAACCCTTCCCTCAGATCTCCTAGTACAACTATCCAAAAGCAGCAGAGGCAAGCTTTCTTTCAGCCTGTTTATTGTAAAATTTTCTCTAATTTTAAGTGGTTAAATGTCTGTCAAAGGAAGGACCCTTTTAATTTCCCTATGTGGATCGCCCAGTTTACTGTCCCCTCCCCTCGGCTTAATCTCCTACCCAAATTTTCGGTTGGCACCGCCCCTCTTCAACCGACCAGCACCCGTGTGCATATACTTCAAGTAAACGGCCATGTGTGCTTGTATTGTAGCACAGCTCTATAAGGGACGGATTTGTTCCGCTTTAATATTCCTGAATCTCATTATCTGTACATTAGAAGGCTATTTTAACTAAAGGGGTCTTTGTATATATTGTTCCATTATCGTTTTGTCTCGTATTATTTCCATCAGGTGGATGGTAACCTTGTCTGCATCTTTCTTTCTTGTCCTTTTCATTGCCTTTGAACATCTACTGTGGATTTTACCATTTCCACTCGGATGTCCTGGAGGAGCTGCTTCGTGTTTTCTACTTGTGGTAGGACGACCTTTCCTTGCTGACTTCTTTTCCGGTGCTTTTCTGAGGAGGAGTCAAGGACTTTCACTTACCTTCCCCTTCCTGCTGCGTATATCCAACAATTAAATCTGACCAGTGTTAGGTTGCCATAGCAACAAATTGGTCATGTTGTTCTCAGGAATAAAAAGTGATGGCCCACTCAAACAGCTAATTTCATACTCCTGGTTAAGAAAAAAAATAATAAAGAAAAAAAAGACTGCAGTTTCTTAGCTTATCTTTAAAAACCTAATTAAAATATAAGCATTTTGTGATTATTAAAATGAGTGTCAGAATTTTTTGTGCAAGTTTGTAACATGATGGACAGAGAAAGCCAGCTTGCTTCAGCAGCGAAAGGCTCAGTCCCAGTCATGAGACGGATGTGTGTGAGTTATTAGCTGTATATATATTTTAAGTCAGAAACCATGATGCAAGTGTTCAAAGCTACTTGTGATTTGGTTTCCAATATACGATTTTATCTTCTGAACCCGCGTCATGAAATCTACAGTAAAGAAATGCTAAACGGTAGATTAAGAATAATAATCTCTAATTCTACTTAATTTAGGGGCTATTGGCATTCCATAAATACCTGGTTATGTAGTGCCTGATGTGTCAAGCCCTGTTAGGAACTGGGGACATACTGGACAAGACTTTTATGCCTCTCATATTAGGTGATCTGCAATGTCCCATAACAGACACTGACACAAACTCTTACAACATCAATGAGACTGCAGAGAAATAAGAGGTGGTATTGTATGTAAAAGGCTGGCCTAACCTGAGAATCCTCTCCACAAAGCTGAATTTAATGTGCAGCCTGAGGATAAATGGAAGTCAGCACGTCAGATCCTGGAAGCATATGAGCCCAAGATCATCATGGCGAGAACCAGACCAGCCTGGTATTCCTGAGCCACAGGCGAGAGAGAGAGAGAGAGAGAGAGAGAGAGAGAGAGAGAGAGAGAGACAGAGACAGAGACAGAGAGAGAGAGAGACAGGGAGAGACAGAGAGACACGGAGAGAGACAGAGACACAAGGACAGAGACAGAGACAGAGAGACAGAGAGACATGGAGAGACAGAGAGACACGGAGAGAGACAGAGACACAAGGACAGAGACAGAGACAGAGAGACAGACAGACAGAGAGACAAGGTGTATGGAGATTAAATATGAAAAATTTAAAGAAAAACAGAACTAACAATATCATTTACCATGTCAAGGATGTTAAATCTCTTAAAAAACTTACAACTACTTTCTCTTCAAGGAACAATTACCCATCATTACCAACATTTATGATTTAAAATAATAACTTAAGCACAAGATTGTACAGCTGGTTTTTTGGGGTTTTGTTTTACTTTAAAAACATAGGAGAAAGGGAAATTTGTATCTTAGTTCTATTTCCTTTTGCTGTGACCAAAGACCCGACAAGAAGCAACATGGGGGAGAAGGACCTGACCTGCATATTAAAGGTACATCTACAGTGGTGGATAGAGCTTGGCAGAAGGAGTCTAAGGCAGCCAGTCCCATTGTGTCTGTGGTTAGGAAGTAGAGTTATTAGGAAGTGGGACCCATTCTATACCACTCCAAGGCCAACCTCCAGTGGCCTACTCCCTTTACAACCTTTGAAAATAGGTTCACTAGATGGGACCAAGTTTTGAAACACATGAGTCCATAGGAGACATTTTACACTAAAACCACAATAACATCTGATATGCTAATTGCATTGTCCTTTGCGAGCTCTTATTCCAAAACCAAGTCTTTTACCCATCTCATACATAAGCCAGATGTAAAAGTGGATTGTATCCTATAGACCAGCTGTGGCTTCTAAATGTCAAATGAAAATCTTTTACAACTTTAATCCATTTGACAAGCTCCTAAATCTAATAAATCATCAATAATAACCTTGTGATATAATTAAGTACCTTTCTTTCTTTCTTTCTTCCTTCCTTTCTTCCTTCTTTCCTTCCTTCCTTCCTTCCTTCCTTCCTTCCTTCCTTTCTTTTTTCTTTCTTTCTTTCTTTCTTTCTTTCTTTCTTTCTTTCTTTCCAGACAGGGTTTCTCTGTGTAGTCCTGACTGTCCTGGAACTCATTCTGTAGACCAGGCTGGCCTCTACATTCAGAGCTCCACCTACCCCTGCCTTCCTAATGCTGGGGTTAAAGGTGTGCACCAGGACACCCGGCCTGTATACATTTTTTTCATAGAGAAAATTCAGTTTGCAGATAGTGAATGACAGATGATGACAGAGAAAGAAAAAAAAAAAAAAAGACGGCAGTCAAAACTATCATCTCATGCTTTAAAATACAGACCAAGAGCTTTGTACACATCCAGAACTGCGCACTAGAAATACACAGTGTGTTTATGTATGTGCATGGGAATGTATGCATGTGTGTACGTGTGTGTGCATGTGTGTGAGTCACATGCATGTGTGTGTGTGTGTGTGTGTGTGTGTGTGTTGTTTTCTTCACTCAGATCAAAACCTTCTCACTGAAATCTCTGTTATCAGGTGCTTTTCCACTCATCCCACTAAGGCCTACCTTTGCCTTCCATTTGAAATTTACTCTGAATGGAAATTGTGCTAATGCCCCCAGTGAGCAGCTACACATGGAAAACTTGAAAATGTGCATCAACTAATAATTTGTGATAGACATTAACTAAATTCTAGTGTTTAACCATTACCTTTCTTAAACCAGTACCCGAGCAGACACAAGCAATAAAGTGAAGTCCGTGCTGTATGCCAGTATAGATTCCATGTTTTCTTTGATAGCGATATGGGTGTTTGGCTAACACTAAGAGGTAGAATTGGGAACAGTAGCTGTGAGTAATATTAGTATGGGGAAAATTTTGACACATCAGCTCAACCACAGCTGTACTGGTGATGTCCGAAAGCATTTAGAATCGTGCCAAACCCAAGAGTTTTATGATCTTTCACATTTCTAGCCTCAACTTTAAATGGGGATGGAGGAGTATAAATGGAGAAAACAGAAGAACAAAGTCCAGATAGTCATTTGGAAGTCTCACTGTGTTCAAAGACAACCAAAGCAAAGGTGATTTAGCTCAACAGAATTTAAAAGGCAAATGATTTGCACTAAAAAGCACAGAGAGATGTGTGGAGCTGAGGAGTGATCAGCCCCATGCAAATGTGTAGGATCAATGTTTCCCTGGCAGAGAAGCAATTACATTTAAGAAAGTTTTAAAAGGTGGTTACCAAGCAACGGCCCTCAGCCTACGTACATTGTTCATACTCTCTGGTAAATTATAGAAAATGACAGCCTGTCATTAGAGAACAGAAATGTACAAAATTAGGGCATTGTTATTTTATGTTCCTCCTACAGAAGAAAGATCAATTATATCTTTAGTACAGTGATTAGGTTAAAGAACTACAATGGGTACTAAATGTGACCGTGCGTTGGTATCAATGTGTAAAGAAGGGGTTGGAGTTTTAAAGAATGACCTTGTAAGCAGGTACAACCCTCCCCTGACCTGACTTCATGGTAGGAGCAAATCAAAACACTCCATTGGAAACACCTTAACTGGGCGTTTTGGTAGAAATTTCCTATAAGAAAAACACACGTAAGTATAATTCACAACTGGGAATTCTTTATTCTCCGTAATAAAATGATGATATTCTTGGCATCAACCTGGGTTTGATAGTGGTATCTTAATGACTGCCTCTTACTCCTTTAAATGAGAAGCTTAGTGCATAGCAGTAAGCAGAACCAAAATACCTTTATTTAAGACTGCCTAGAAAACACCTACTTGATAGGCCAATGAAATGTTTTTTGAAAGAGGTATGACTGGTATGTATGAGCTAGTGTTCTCAAGCTTCAGGGAGAACATTCTGACCAAATGTTAATACTCATTCTCCCATTTATGAAAAAAAACTCCTATGGTCATGTAAAATCATATCTTTGTGAGTCTGTTTCCATTACTTTACGCATTATAAAACAAGAATGCCATTAGACACAGTGGAGTTTTTGCTTGGAGTTTTGTTTTAGGGTTGTTTTGTTTTGGTTGGCAGAACAAAGCAAGCAAAAAGCAAAACAAAGAAAAAGTAAAGAAGAAATGGACACAACTGTTTAACTGATCTTTCAAGGTTGGGTGTCTGAGCCATGCTTGTCATTAAAAAGAAGTTTCAGGAAAGTGCTGGGGACACAGCACAGTTGTTAAAATGTCTGGCAAACAAGGTTATGGACCTGCGTCCAGACCCTCCGGGCCAATGTAAAAGCCAGTTGTGGTGGCAGATGTCTATAATCCTGCCAATGAGGGAGAGTCGGGATGTTCTCTGGAGCTCATTGGCCAGCTAACCTACTCAAATTAATGAGGGACCTCCTCTCACATAGAGTGACACAGAGGGGCTGGAGAGATGGCTCAACAGTTAAGAGCACTGACTGCTTTTGCAGAGGGCCCCAGGTAACACAACCATCTAGAGCTCCAATTCCAGGGGATCCAACACCTCTTCTGACTTCCATGAGCTTCTATGCACACAGGTATACACACAAAACAACCTAAGGGAAGAAGAAATCTGTGGGCTGATCCTATTGGCAGATCATGACCTAGAAGATTAGGGGGGAAGTGAGGAAGCCGGTGCTACAGCACTAGTTTCAAATGGACAGGAGCTGACTGAAGAAAGCTGTCAGGAAAGAGACCCTCCGCCTTCCCGTGCCTATGTGAGCTTTCTCTGATTCCTCTTTCCTTTGCCAAATCTGCACTCAACAGACGTACTGCTCTCCTGTGGCCTCTGAATCTTCAGAGCTTTGGTTTACCGTGGCCCTATCTATTCTTCATAATGTCCTTTTTCATTTTTACTCACCACTCCTAACTAAGCCAGGCCTTAGTATGACTCATTTAAACTTTTTTAGAAAAGGGGGGAATAGCCCAGTTTAGTTTCCTGAGCTGCGTTCCGTTGTTGCCTGAGTTGTTAGGGTTCCTTAGCTCTTTATGTGGCTCTTCTTGTCTTAGACACTGTTCTATTGCTGTGAAGAGACCCTGTGACCAAGGCAATGTTTATAACAGAAAGGATTTCATCAGGGGCTGGCTTACAGTGTCAGAGGTTTAGCCCAATATCCTTCCTGACAGAGAGCATGACAGTGGGCAGGTGTGGTATTTGAGAAGTGGCT
The DNA here is from genome assembly GCF_011064425.1 of Rattus rattus. Classification (NCBI taxonomy): domain Eukaryota; kingdom Metazoa; phylum Chordata; class Mammalia; order Rodentia; family Muridae; genus Rattus; species Rattus rattus. The sequence continues at coordinate 200,230,286 of NC_046156.1, read as the reverse complement.
AAGAGCTTCAGCCTGATCCATGAGCAGAAAAAGAAATCCTAAGCCTAGCATGGGCTTTTAAACCTAAGCCCAGTCCCAGTGACACACTTCCTCCAACAAGGCTGTGGCCTATTCCTTCTAATCCTTTAAAATAGTACTGCTCCCCAGTGACTAACCATCAACACACTTTTGTGTTTGCTTGGTCCTATTCTGGTTTATCTTTTGTCGTGTTTGATTCTATTACCATTCTTTACATGTCTGTTTGCTTTCTAAGAAGAGAAAGGGAGTGGCTTCGGATAGGGGAGGTGAGCGAGAAGGATCTCAGAGGAGTTCGGGGAGGGGGAACCATAATCTGAATACATTTTATGAAAAAAATCTATTTTCAATAATTATAAATAAAACAGGAAAAGCATATACACAAATAATTTAAAACTATGAAAGTTGTTTTAATATTGTAATGCCATGTAACAGCCAATATACATTATATATATGTATGTATGTATGTATGTATGTATGTATGTATATCACATGGTATTTAACTAAGCATTTTTATCTCCTCAAATATTCATTATTTCTTTATCCTTCCTCCTAGGCTTCTGAGATGTGCACTAACTGCTGTCATCATACTCACCCTATTACACAATATCCGGAACTCCTTGCCCCTATGACTTAGCATCCATTGATCAGCATCTTCTCCCTAGATTCAGTCCCCAGTGTTCTGTTATCAACTATTTGATTTCATATATGAATAAAATTACATCTTCACTTTCATCCATATTGTTGTATCTTTTAAGCTGGAGTAAGCAGCAAGAAAATTTGCTTAGTATACCTGTGCTACTAACTCCTTAGTATACCTGTGCTACTAACTCCTCAGTATACCTGTGCTACTAACTCCTTAATATACCTGTGCTACTAACTCCTTAGTATACCTGCGCTACTTATTCCTCAATATACCTGTGCTACTAACTCCTCAATATACCTGTGCTACTAACTCCTTAGTATACCTGTGCTACTAACTCCTCAGTATACCTGTGCTACTAACTCCTCAATATACCTGTGCTACTAACTCCTCAGTATACCTGTGCTACTAACTCCTTAATATACCTGTGCTACTAACTCCTTAGTATACCTGTGCTACTAACTCCTTGAGTTTCCAGGGATTTTTTGTTTTTGAAATGTATTTTCACTGTGTTGTCAAAGCCAGTCTCAAAATTCCAGGTTCAAGCAATCTTTTCGCCTCAGCCTTTTTGATAGCTAAAATTCATACCCGTTAACCATTGTGCCCTGCAAAATTTTTTTAACCTTAAGATAGAATGCATAAAACTGTGGGTAAAATAAGTGGATTGGACTCTATTGCTTCTCCTTGATACCTCCTGAAATGAGGGGAAAGAATTTCAAATGATAAATTCACAAGAAAGAGAAATCATTACAGCATATGGGAGATATCAACCAAATCTAGAGGCTGACAAGCAATAAACGAGGGATACTATAATAGACCAGAGAAAAATGAGGCTTGAATCCGTAATGGGAAATCCAATAAGAAGTAAGCTAATTATATGTCAAAAACTTGATAAGTTACAGGACCTTGGAAATCCTTAAGTGTTGAATAAACCAGACATCACTGGGTCCATTTAACCTTAGCTAAAAGCAAGAACCTTGACTCACAGTCCTTATAACCCCGATGGATTTCACCTGCCCCTTTGGATAGGGCATGAAGCACAGAAGACCAGAGATGTCACAGAGATAAGGGGACATTAAAAGGACAATGTCCAGCTAGAACCCCAGTCCCAGCTGGACTTCCTGGACAGTGACCTCAGTCCTGTCATCCTGGCATGAGAGTCAAGAATTCCTCATTGAAGAATGAGCCTGATAGGAAAGGCTAGATATACTGACATTTAAAGATTCCCTTAGAGGAAGGCTCAGACAATTTATCAAATCACACAACTTGAACGTTCAGCGCAATAAGCACAGAATTTCCACTCACAGTGTAAAGCTTCTTTTCAATATTTAAAAACTTTCCTGCCAAGGTTGGACCCCCAGTGCAGGGAAATATTGGGGGGATAAGGGGGATGTGTAGGGGGAATACCCGTATGGGGGAGGGGGAGGGGAGGGAATGGGGGCTTATGGACAGGAAACCGGGAAGGGAAATAGCCTTCGAAATGTAAGTACAGTAATATATCTGATAAAAAATTTTTTAAAAATGAGTGATGTCACCAATTCCAATTCATGTGAGAAAAAGACCCTCATGGGGAAAAAAAGACCATTAAAAAAAAAAGACTCACCAAGAGAAAGAGTTCAGAGGCAAGAAACAAAGCAGAAGAGAGAAGCCAGGAACATCTCCATGTTTGCTATGGCAGTAATCGCAACAGCCCAGCCATGGAGTCGGCCTTGGCATCTGCCAGTGTGGGAAACTAAAAATGAGGCAGACACACAAATGGGGAATTATTCAGACACTCAGAAAAACAAATCCCATCATTCGTAAGAAATGTGTGGAAAGAGAGACCAAGCTGTTGTGAGAAATAAACCAGAGCTAGGGAGACAAGTCGAGCGTGTTGTGTGGGAGCCAACAGAGAGCTAGTGGAGGACAGACTACTATTATTTGGCCTCTTAGAGGAAGACAGTCCCATCATTTGCAACAGCATAGATAAACTTCAGATGATATTATTCTAAGTGAAATAACCAAGGCACAGAAGGATAAAAATATTAAGGACAATAATATTAAGATATATAAAATTGCCAGATATGTTAAAATTGTGCAGGTATAATTCTTTTTAAAATGTTAGCTGGGGGTCTGGAGAGATGGAATGCTCAGTAGGTAAGAGCACTGGCCACGCTTCCAGAAGTCTTGAGTTCAATTCCCAGCAATGACGTGGTGGCTCACAGCCATCTCTAATGGGGTCTGATGCCCTCTTCTGGCTCGCTGGTGTACATAAAGATAGAGCGCTCACATGCATAAAACAGACCTTTTAAAACGTGTTTCCCAGTATACAAAAGAATGGCTTTCATGGTAGCATTTTCTAACATGGGTGTCATTGTGTTTTACTTAGAGTAACCCTTTCTTCAGTTTCCCTTGTTTTCCCTCTGGTTCACTTCCTTCTTTAGATAATCCACGTCTGCCTTCATTTTACGGCTCGGTTGTCTGTCCGTCCATCATCTCCCTATGAACCCAGATTCTGCAATGAGAAGAAATGTGGTACGTGTCTTTCTCCCTCCTGCACTGTGCCCCCTCCTCCCACTGACCTCTTCCTATCCCTCCACAGATCTCCTGCCGTTAGGCTGCGTGTACACATTCCAGCTTCTGTGTAGGAGCGAAAACATGAAAAACCGGCATTTTGCTACTCATAATGCTCTCTCCAGTTCCATCCCTTTTACTGCAAATGACGATTTCATTTTTCCTCACGGCACTGTGTGGATCTCCTTTGTCCGTTTGCTAGTTGATGGTCGTCTATGCTGATCGCGTTTCTTTGCCATTCGCGGTAGAGCAGCCGCGAACACCGCTGTGCTGTTGGCTCCTTGGGTTTGTCAGTTTGGGTTATATCAGGCATCTACTCACGAGGGCCTAGCTGGTCAGAGGTAGACGTTTTCGTTTTCTAAGGTCCTGCCATGCTTGCTTCCACGCCGGATATGCTGTTGACACACCCACCAGCAGTGTGTGCGGATTCATCTTCTCTCCATCCTCCCTGCACTACTTATCATTTATTTTCTTGGGGTAGCCAGTCTTATTGGAGTGAGATAGACTCTCGATGTAGTCTTCCTAGTGACAAAGGACATTAAACATGCCTTCCTGTACTGACTAGGCCATTTGTATTTCTCCTCTCAGCAACAGTCTTTGCCCATTTACAGATAGGACCGTGGGGGCTCATAGATTCTGGTTATTAATCCCCTGTCAGATACACGGTAGGCTGTTTATGACTCTGCTAAATACTGCCTTTTCTGTGAAGAAATTGTTTTAATTGCATGCAATCCCTTTTGTCAGTTCTTGGGATCATTTCAAAAGCCACTGCACTACACACCAGAAAGTCATTGCCTATGTTTTCCTAGGTTGTTGTTTTGTTTTTTGTTTTGTTTTTTTTTGTTTTGTTTTTTTTATAAAACTTGCCATTTTCTAATATATTTCAGTAAAAATAAAGGTTAAATGGATTCTATAAACTCCATGAAAGACATAGGTTTAGAAAAAAAAAAGAGCTACAGCTGTTGGGCGTTTTGCTTGTTTGTTTAGCTGGTTTTTGTTTCTTTTTATTTATTTTTTAATTGAACACAGAGAGAAATTCTTGAGAGACATAAAGTCGGAAACCATAAGACTTAAGCAAAAGGCGTGGCTGTCCACGTCTGCACTCCCAGCAGCAATACATGGGGTTCCCCGTACCCCACATCCTCGTCAGCATGGGCTGTTGCTTGTTTTATTTATTGATCGTGGCCATTTGGGGCTGGTGTGAGGTGAAATCTCGAAGCAGTTTTGATTCACACGTCCCTGACGACTAAGGGTGTCAAACGTTTCAAGTGCTTCTCAGTTTCCGTGTTTCTTCTGATGAGAACTCTGATGAGAGCTGCGGCTCATTTCTTAGCTCCCTTGTTTTCCTGAAGTCCAGTTTTTGGAGTTCTTTATACACTTTTAGCTGTGCCCTGTCAGGTGTGTACTTGGTAAAGTCGTTTTCTCACTCCACAGTGGCGGTCCTTGCCATGCAGCTCGTCAGTTCCATGAAGTCCCGTTCATTGTCCATCTCAGTGCTTGCATTAATGGTGTTCTATTCAGAAAGTCTTCTCCTGGGCCACTGAGTTCCAAGCCATTCCCTACTTGCTCTTCTAATCACACGCAGGGTATCTACTTTGGTTTCTGTCGTCCTCTCTGGATCTCAGGAAGTGTGGTAGTTATGGGTTGCTTAGTAAGAGCATTTTAAATCCCTGCCTGGTTTGGGCACTGAGGGTTAAGGTAGAAGATGTTTCTAGGTATTTGGGGCCGACACAAAGGAGTTGAGATGAGCTGGGTTCGGGGTGCTGAAAGGGTTCACATGGGGAAGGAAAGCTGGGTCTGCCAGGAAGTTCAGCAGAGTCCCCAGGGAGTGGAGTCCAGAGAGGAAGGACAGACAGATTATCTGTCAAAGGGCTAGGGTGAGCCTGGCAAATTGAAAATGGGAGACAAGGAGAGTGAAGATCCCCTGCAGGATGCTCAGGCCACTGTACCAGCAGGTCCCCAGGTAGAGGGCCTCCAAATACAGGGACCCGATACAGAGGGACAGGTTGTGTGCAAAGCTGGGTTCTGTGGGAGGACGGCGGAGTCCCTGGGGAAATTGTTTTCCAGGTTTTCCCTGGCTTCTTTTCTTCTAGAGGTTTTAGAGTTTTAGGTTTTACACTGAGGTCTTTGATTGATTTTATGTGGAACTTTGTGTGGGGTAAGTGATAGGTATATAATTCCCCCATCTATAACCAGATCCTCTGTCCTCGCAACGCCATTTATTAAAGAGGCTGCCTTCTCCAGTCTGTGCTGTCTGGCACCCTTGTCAGAAATCAAGTGGCTGCAGCTTCCCAGGTTTACTTCTGGGTGCTTTATGGTATTCCATGGGTTTATGTGTTTGTTTTTGCTCCAGGGCTATCTGGTTTAGCTCTGCAATATGATTTGAAATCATTTTATGCTCGTAATTACTTTGGCTACTGATGGTCTTTTCCGTTCCATACAAATTTTAAGGTGATTTCTCCTAATTATGTGAAAAAATGTCCGTGGGATTTTTGACAGGGGTTGCATCGATTCTGTTTTCTATGACATACTCATGAATGTCGATTCTTCCAACCTGTGAGTCCTGGAGGTTTATCCGCCTCCTAGCGCCCACCTTAAGTTTACTCCTAAATATTAAAAAGTTTCTTTGCCAAACTCTTTCACCTCTGGGTTTAGGTTTGCTTCAAAGTATTTTTAAGCTATTCAGAATGAGATCTTTTCACTGTTTTTCTTTCTCAGCAAGTTCATGATTAGCATATAGAAAACCTGCTAACGTTTGTAGGTTGGTTTTCGCATGACGGGACCTTTCGGTAAAAGTGCTTATCGGGTCTCTTGCTTCTGTGAGAGTCTTGTAGGTCTCTTAAGTTTAGGATCACGCCAGCTCCAAGAGATTAATTGGAACAAACATACTTAACAGCACACGGGTCAAAGAGGAAACCACAAAGAAAATTTAGAGATTTCGAAGTTAATATTAATGGTAGCACAGCACATCAAAACTTGCAGCATAAAGCTACAGAGGACCCTAAGGGGAAATCTCTGGCTTTGAGTCTTCACACTATAAAGAAAAAAAAGCAAAAAATTACGTAGTTTCCTATAAGGAAACAGAAATGTTTGCATTTTAATGATACAATATTTTATGAATTCTTTGAGAATACCATTGTTAGATTGTATTCATCCAACTCCCCTCCCAGATGCACATCCACCCCTTTCTCCCTCCCCTCTGTCTCATAAATCTCTTCTTCAGTGTTCCCTGAGCCTCAGTTATATTGTATTAATGGGGGCGGGCACCCCACAATTAATTGCTTGTTTTGACCAGTTGTGGCTTTCTGAAATGATCTCCAACTGATGCAGAGCGGGGCTTCTTTGACGAGGGATGCAAGCTACACTTACCTGTGGGTATGAGAATAAGTTCTCAGAATGCCTCTTGAAATTTTACTAGTTTAGGAAAGTGTCAGTAGTAAGGTTTCCTCTAAGTTCCATGACCTCACCAGCCACATAGGTAGTTAAATTTACAGTTCCAGGCATGAATTCCCTCTTCCTTAACAAACCTGAAGTACAGCTAGGTGACTTTCAGTTACTCTCAAGACATAAGTGCCACTACTGCAGCTTATGGGATACTGTGCCATGCTGGTCCTTGTGGTTTGTAGCATTTACAGCTGGTAAGACTGTCGGTCACTTCCTACCTTGACAGCCTACTTCCAATAGTACAAGAGGCCATCGTCGTCAGAGAGGAAACTTCCAGTTCAAATACAGGTAGATTCCTCCAAGTCTTATGTCCCAAGTGTGGTATCCTCAGCAATGAGGTCTTACCTTCTTTTTCTGGAAGTCAACCAAGGCCAATATCAACACCCCATATTGTTCGAGGGTCTCTCAGACTCCCCTATATCCAACTTTGCAAAAAGCAAATGTCCTTAGGAAGGAAAAGACATGAACAATGAACGGAAAAGTCCACAGAGCCTATTCGTTCAGGGTTATTATCTGCTTTTCTGAAGACACCACCAGTAAGAAAGCAAAATGCCAGGCCACAGACTGTAGGAAAAGCTTGCCTAAGCATAGAGAGAATCTTAAATTCCCAACCAAACATCCCAACCAAAATGGATACATGAAACTGAGTTGAAAAGACTCTTCACGGTAGAACGTGCATCAATTATTGCCGGTAAGCGTGTGAAAATGTGCCCAAGGCTGTCGATCATCAGACATGGGCGAGCTAAAAATGCATTGGGATTCATGGCATTTTCACAAGAGCTGCTAGAATTTAAAAAGAGTGAATCTATCAAATACTGGAGAGAATGTGAAGTAAATAAATTCTATTCACTGTTGGTGAAAAAAAAATCTGTGGCCACTTTAACAAACACTGAAATTTCCACTTACGTGGTTACTTCTGATTTTACTGTAAGGCTCAGCAATTCATTCCCAGGTATTTACTCAGTGCTTTGCCCACAGAAGGAGTTGAACGATAATGTCCGTGGTGTGGTATTGGTAGCTCACATCTGAAATCCCAACTTTCAAGAAGCTGTGGTAAGAGGATTATTGCAAGTGTGAAGCCATGTTGGACCATATTATGAGGTCTAGGACAAGCTGGGCTATGTAGATTTTCTCTTAAAAATGATCGTGTTCACAAAAATCTCCATTCATAGTAGCTCCAGATTGAAAATAATCCACCGTCTACCAGTACGTGAAGGGATCGACTTCTCATAGTGTTGCCCAGTTTGGAAACTAAACTATTTGTGTTCTAAGGTCTTGTCTGACATGTCTTTATTCCTCATAACGTTTCAAAAATATTATGGTAAGTTCAGGCACAATTTTATTCAAAATTAACCTTGTTTTTTTTTTCAAACCCTTTCACTCTCTATAAGCTCTTAAGTCATTTCTACATAGTAAAGTTTGCACAAAATCAAGCCATTCTCTCCAAAGATGAAGACCTCATACCTTTACCCAGGGGTTCCCCTGCAGTGGGACAGCCTTTACTCTTTATTCGGATGTGCCCTGGTGGCAGGACTGCTTTTCTTGGATCTGGTTTTACTGTAAGCTCACCCACCACATCCCACCTAGGAAACTCTCATTTTCTACTAGAGGAATCACAGATTAAGGGATTTTTCTATACGCGTAGCAGGCACCCTGTTCCCAATGCTGGTGGCTCACAGGCACAGTTCTGACCGAAAATGTTTGCTACCCTGACAAACTCCATTTGACGTAATTCTGCAGTCATCTGTTGTACATCTAGAGTGTGCTGTTCAAGACCAAAGTCTCCATGAGGCATTAAGGATGGGGGAAATACTTGGTGGCGGGTGACTGGGTCTCAGCGGCTCCACTAGTACTCTTCTCTTGCAAGGCCGGTGCGGAGCAATCCCAAGCCTGTGGTTTACTTCCCACACGTCACACATTATCTGTCTAGGTGGTAACTCCCTTTTAGCTATGAATAGAACATGCTGGCGAGATTGAATAAGAAATTAATGCAGAAATGAGTGGAGCAACTCTCAGTTCAACACTTTATTGTTAATTATAAATTTGCCTCATAATTTCAGTTCCCAGGAAAGCTCAGATTTTATTCTAATTAAAAAAGACAAGTGGAGTGTGTCAGAAGCAGCTGGTCTGGAGAGAATTGGTGCTAGCAGTCATTGTCAAACTACAGAGTGATTCCACTGTCTCAGCCCCATGACTATCTATGTGTAGATGACTGAGCTAAGAATTGCTTTTTAAAATATATAAGGATAAAATATACGTAGGGTGGAAGGGGGAAGATGGAAAGAGAAAAGATGGATGGGATGTTTAGGATATGTAGAGAGGGACGCCTTCTGGATTGCAGAACCAGGGAAGTCGGCCCCCTACTTGCTTCTGCATTATAATAAAACATCTGGACTTGCAAGGAAGCTTAAGTTAGCATGTTGGAGCGAGATAATAAATGGCGCAGACTTGAGGATGAAACTGCTCCAGGCTTATACAAATTATAAAGCCTTGGACAATTCATTCCCTGTCTCCAAAACTGGGTTAGCAATGATGCCAGCCACACGATCGTGACATAGTCACACCCATCTGATAAGCCTGAATACTAAAATCTAATAGTAAGTGTTCCTGAGAAAAATTAAGGAATAAAATTCCCATACAGAGTTGACAGAACTAGAAGTTCATAAAAAACATATATCCATAAAAGAAAATTTAAGATGTCCATACTTGGCTCACCTACCCCTGGCCTCCAAATCACGTCCATGCATACAAATCCATACCCATGCGCATTTACATATATTCCAAAAAAAAAAGAACACTCTACGTGTTTGAACGGAAACACATATAAATGTCTTCACTGCTGTTATTTTTAACAGCTCAAGACAAAAAATAAAATATGTATGTCAAAAAACTAAAGAGCAGAGAATACTCATCAAAGACTATTCACATCCCAATCAAAATAATTGATTTTAGCGATGTGTATTCATAGAGATGACCCCCCCACCTCCCCACTGCATGTACTGAATCTTGAAAAGAAGATTATTTCTGGTATCAAGGTTATTAGGACAGAATCTCAGAAGAACTGGATGAAGCCTCAACTTCACCCAGAGATGGTAAACTTGAAGTTGGAAAAGAATATAAAAAGTTGTCAAGTGATGCTCATGTCTCCTAGGAGCCCATCCCTGATCACATTGGGTCTCCTTCCTAAGACAGGCAGAAAATCAAAATCAGTGTGGTTGACCCTTCAGGGTCTAAATCTAAAGTCCCCAGCAGCTCTGGTGCCACACAGGGAATGAGTTCACCACCACGATGTCCTGCAGTGTATGGTCTCTAAAAAACAAGATCCACGTATAAGGGGGAAGAGATAACACGCCTCAGTATTTTATGTAGCACCATTTATATAAAATATATAGTGTGGGTAAGGTCACACCATGGTAAGTGAATTGTGGAGCTATAGAGGAATGGTTCTGACGCTTTGAATCTGCTGTACTGACGCTAAAGGTCCTTGTCCCCAATTGGTTTTTGATCTATCAATAAAGATGCCAGCAGCCAATGACTGGGCAGAAAGAAAGAGGCGGGATTTCCAGGTTCCTGCAGGCTAGGGGGGGGGGGGGGTGGAGATACTTGGGAGAGAGAGACAGAACAGATTCAGAGCTGCAGGAGAGATCTTCCAAAATGTAGGTGGAAAGGGAAAGAAACATAGAAAGGGCAGCCGGAAAACATCTTGGGCAGCCGGACCAATGGGGTTCACAGAAGGTAACTGGACAACTCAACTAAGGGATTAGAGGTGTTGAGCTAGGAGTAAAGGGAAAGGCACACTAGCCGCGGGTGGCTTAGTGCCCAGCCACTGCACTGAGCCAGTAAGGCAGGTTAAAAATGAGCTAATGTGTGTCTTTCATCTGCGGACCCAAGAGAACCTGGGAAGATGGCTGGTAGCATGGCCCACCCAGGAACATTATAGTGGGGTAGTAAAAACTACCCGCTACGTGGAACACTGATGTGAGTTGTGCCCCCTGGCTGGAGGTGGATTTGGAAATGAAACAGGAAGTGGTGAAAGGTAAAGCATCTACAACTGAGGAAGGACAAGAAAAGAGCATTTGCCCTTTCTCTTTTTTTTTTTTTCCGGAAGTGTGTGAAGTAAGTGTGCTTTGAAGGTCGGCAGCCAAAAGACGGGAGTATGATGTCAGTATCTCTGGTTCCCTGCTCTAACATCTCCTCTCCCCTCATCTATGGGAGCAGAACATAGCCTACAACGGTGGTTCTCACTCTTCCTAACGCTGCAGCCCTTTAATACAGTTCCTTATGTGGTGGACTCCCAGCCCCGCCCCCCAAATGTATTTGCTACTTTATAACTGTAATTTTTGCTACCATCTTGCTGTCATAATGTAAATATCTGTGTCTTCCAATGGTCTTAGGTGATCCTTGTAAAAGGCTTGTTTGACCCCCCACGTTGAGAACCACTGTCCTAGAATATTTAGCATAAGGGAGAACAATGAGACACAGCTCGGGTGTGAAGAAACGGGGTGGGAAATGTTTTTCGAGGATCCACACGACATATGTCCTGCCACTCAGGACCAGGTGAAGTTGGGAGCACCTTAACAGCAGAGATAAAAAAAAAATAAACAAATAAAATGTATATATATATAAAAAATGAAAAGTCAAAGAATATCCACCAGTGAATATTCATATTATGAAAATGGTTGATTTTAGTGGCATGTATTGATAGAGCTGACCCCCTGCACATGGTGAATTTTGAATAGAAGATTAAGTTTCAGGTGTCAGGGTATCACCAACTGCTTTTATCTAGAAACGGTGTGACTCAAAACTAGCCAGTAACTATATCTGTTCTAAAAATCAGGGCTCACTGGGAAAGTGCTTACCACTCAAGCACAGGCCTGGCTGGAGTCCCAGCACCTACGTAAAGGCTGAGTGTGGCAGCTCCCACCTGGAATCCCAGCACTAAGAGGGGGAAGAAGGAACCCAGGAGCTCGCTGGCAGCCATCCTCACCCAAGTGCTGATCTCAGGGAAAGTGAGAAATTCTCACAAAAGATAAAGCATAGTGAGAGATAGAGGAAAACACCCAGGGTCTTCTCCCAGCTTCCATGAAGGAACACACAAGGGACCACACCCACACAGGGACCACACCCACACAGGGACCACACCCACACAGGGACCACACCCACACATACGCATGAATAAATAAAGCATGAAACAGCAATGACTTCATTAAAGAATAAAAGTTAAGCAACTTAAGTCTATTCTTCTCTTATGTCAAATCTTGTTTTCTATTCTGTGTTGACCTTGCACACATATGCTGGGCCCAGGGTTTAAGGTATAAAAGCCTTTGGTAGTCTTCCAGTCGTGAATGATGACTTCACCTTAGCTGCTCTGAAGCCCAGTCCCTCAGTTCTTCACCAGACAGGAAGTTCTGAAGTCTTCATTAGCTCAGTATTAATGGACACAGTCTGCTTCTTGGAACACTCACACAGAAGCTGTTCATAGACATGCTCTGCGGTTTCCTCAGCCTATAGCTCTCTGGAAAAGTCAGTGAAGAAACTGTAATTGTACTGGGATGGGACAAAAGACTCATTACTTCTGAGTAAAAACAGATTTTTCTGTAAGGGGAAGTGCTGATACTAAAGTCTGCTTCCCTAATTGGTTTTTGATTTGGTCAATAAAGAAGGTGGTAACCAATTGCTGGGCGAAGGGTACAGGTAGGACTTCCAGGCTGGGGAGAAAAAAGAGACCTGGGGAAAGAGAAGTGGCCTTTGTTTGAGACCAGGCTTTGGAAGGAAAAGCAAGAAACAACCATGTAAGGTCTGAGGGAAGCTCAAACTGGCTGCCTCCGCCACTGGAGGATAGCCAAGGAGGTCAGTGGCGGCTGGCTAATAGAGACTAGCTGATGAGGTTAGAGCAGAAGATCCTGGGCCCAGCAATTGTCTTATCTAGCAAGTTCTAAAATAATAAAGCTGTCTGAGCATTTTTCATCCACAGAGCAAAGTTGGGCAGAGGAAGAGAGAGAAGCCTGGGCAGTAGCTGGTGGCTTGGTGAAGCTAGCTGGGAGGAACCAAAGAGAAGGACCCCACAGAGTGCAGACAGCAGCTCCCAGCTTTCCCAGGTTGGGGGATGGTTACAATCAAGCCTGGGCTAAGCCTGATGGAGCAAAGGGAATTGGGAGGTCAGAGTGCGCTTCCCAAGCTCCCAGGAAAGGGAAATTACATGCAACATTTTTCTTCCCATCTCCAATAGATCCCATGTTAAGATTTGGCTATGCCAACGGCAACCAACAGATTGGGAAAAGATCTTTACCAATCCTAAATCCAATAGAGGGCTAATATCCAATATACACAAAGAACTCAAGAAGTTAGACTCCAGAGAGCCAAATAACCCAATTTAAAAAAATAGGATACAGAGCTAAACAAAGAATTCTCAGCTGAGGAATATGGAATGGCTGAGAAGCACCTAAAGAAATGTTCACCGTCCTTAGTCATCAGGGGAATGCAAATCAAAACAACCCTGAGATTCCACCTTATCCCAGTCAGAATGGCTAAGATCAAAAACTCAGGTGACCACAGATGCTAACAAGGATGTGGAGAAAGAGGAACACTCCTCCATTGTTGGTGGGGTTGCACCTGGTACAACCACTCTGGAAATCATTCCAGAGATTCCTCAGAAAATCCGATATAGTACTACCTTAGGACCCAGCTATACCACTCCTGGTATACACCCAAATGATGCTCCAACATATAACATGAACACATGCTCCATTATGTTCATAGCAGCTTTATTTATAATACCCAGAAGCTGGAATGAACCCAGATGCCCTTCAACAGAGGAATGGATACAGAAAATGTGGTACATCTACACAATAGAATATTACTCAGCTATCAAAAACAATTACTTCATGAAATTCATAAGCAACTGGATGGAACTAGAAAATATCATCCTGAGTGAGGTAACCCAATCACAGAAAAACACACATGGTATGCACTCACTGACAAGTGGACATTAGCCCAAAAGCTCAAATTACCCAAGGTACAATCCACAGACCACATGAAGCTCAAGAAGAAGGACGACCAAAGATGCGGATGCCTCAGTCCTTCTTAAAAAGGGGAACAAAAATATTCATAGGAGGAGATATGGAGACAAAGTTTGGAGCAGAGACTAGAGGAAGGGTCATTCACGCCTGCTCCACATAGGAATCCAGCCCATATATATACAACCACCAAACCTAGTCAATATTGATGAAGCCAAGAAGTGAATGCTGACAGGAGCCTGATATAGCTGTCTCCTGAAAGGTTCAGCCAGAGCATGACCAATATGGAGGTGAATGCTAGTAGCAAACCATTGAACTGAGAACGGGATCACCATTGGAGGAATTAGTGCAAGGATTGAAGGAGCTGAAGGGATTTGCAACCCCTTAAAAGCAATACTAACCAACCAGAGCTCCCAGAGACTAAACCACCATCCAAAGAGTACACATGGACAGACCCATGGCTCCAGCTGCATACGTAGCAGAGGATGGCCTTGTTGGGCACCAATGGGAGGAGAAGCCCTTGGTCCTGCCTAGGCTGGATGCCCCTCCCCGCCAGTTCCTGCCCTAGTGTGGTGGAATGTCGGGATGGGGAAGCAGGAAGGGGTGGGTGGTTGGGGAAGGGGAACACCCTTATAGAAGAAGGGGACGGGGATGGGATAGGGGGCTTATGGACAGGAAACCAGGAAAGAGAATAACATTTGAAATGTAAATTAAAAATTCCAATAAAAAAAATTAAAAGACCTTGCTATGCCATGTATAAGGGGTGAGGCATCTACCATACACATTATTACATAATGGATGATTTATTTAGTGTCTCACTTGGCCATTCTGACTCTGTGTTTCTAAGCAATTGTGTCATAGCAGCTTCAACAAAGACTTTCTGTCCCGAAGTACAAGGTGGGAACAGCTGCCTCGCCTCCATGTTTTCATGGCGATATGTTTCATTGTCGCAGGGATTCTGTGGGCAATTTCTCAGAAAGATGTGCCTGCCCACTAAGGTGGGTCACTCATTAGGAAACCCTCAGAGCATCCTTCAGAGATGACAATGTCCGGTAATGGCCTTCTCTTTCCCTCCTGAGTTGTTACCTGTAGGTTGTGATGGCCCTTCCTGTCCAGTGTCCCGTGGAATGTGTGTGACTTCAGACTTGTCGATAACTATGGTTGAGGGGCAACTGGGTGACTCCTATGTCTGGTCTCTGCTAACTCCCACCGGGAGAAGGCCATGGCAGATGGGTCTGAGGCTGAGGTGGGATAGAGGTACTCCATGGTCCTTCTTCCTCCCACAGCCTTTTCTTTTCAGACAGTCTTCTCCTGGCATCCCTACGACACGCATCCACAGCCCAGCTGCCATCTTGGTCAGTTATACACCACAGCTGCACAACGTCTCAACCACCATCGTTTCCCTCTAGGACTCACAGAAGAATATTTCTATCACTCCTATTTACTTTTCTTTGCTCAGGCCAAGGGTGGGGCTGTCAATCCCGACCTTGGTGAGGATGTGCTGAGAAGCAGGAAGCAGGAAGCAGGTCCAACACTGGGCTCTGCTCACTGTCTTAATAGAACTAAATTATTAAACATTCTATAGCTACGAGTATAAATCCTGAGCTTCATAACATGTGGCGGTCCATAAGCCCCATCACTCTGGTTTTATTTTACACAAATAAATACCAGGTCCTTATTATGCTGAGACTAATAGCTCTGCTCTCTCATAAGTTTCAGGGCAAAGCCATCATACACAAAGGGGCCATAAAGCTTGCAAGACCCAAATCCTCTCAGAGGAATGTTTTCAGCCCTAACTGTGGTGGATGAGTTTAATTTGCTCCACCGCACCTGTTATAGCAAGCAGTCGGACTGGCCATGGCTGGTCTTGTTTTGAGACATTATAAATACCAATTTTGTAAAATAACAAAATATGCCACTTAAACCTTTCACATGACTCCGGCATTCCCAGTTTTGTCATGGGTTATCACTTAGGAAATCACCAGAATGGCTTGCCACCTCTACTCTAGCATTTTCACGTTTTCTGGTAGGAATTGGGTGTTCTCTGTCATTAAATATGACACCCTGAGTCTTTTGTTTTTCAATACAAAGGAAACACATATATCTTGAACCTGACAACCTTGCAATTATAATGTTTTTGATCATCAAATGGTAGTTGGATCTGGGTAAGTTATGGCTGGAGCTGCTGGTGGCACCATCATCAACATCGCACTGCTCACAAAGAACCAATTCGTGAACAATAGCATAGCCTCATTCAAGAGTTGCTGAAGTCAAGACATAGAAAAGAACGGGAAGGTTGAGGTGCTGAGGGTGGGTTCGGTGAGCCGTCTCGGTGGCAGTTGCTGCAAATGTTCTGCTCGGTATTCTCAAAGCTCCCCCAAGACCTGGCTTGTGCATTTTGTACATTAAAACTACCAGTTCTGCGCTTTCAACACACGAAACGATCAGATGACAGGATGTTTTTAGACAGTTATGGGGTCCTCGTTACTTTTGATTCTGGTTGTGGAGTGGAACTGGGTAAAGCAAAGTCCAAGTGCAAAGAAAGCAGGCGCACCTGACGTCTTCTGTGGCTTACACTGTGATATCAGGTAAAACTAATCTCTCTCTCTCTCTCTCTCTCTCTCTCTCTCTCTCTCTCTCTCTCTCTCTCTCACACACACACACACACACACACACACACACACACACACACACACACACAAAGGCAGACTCTAAACACTTCACCTTGCTGCCTCCAATACCATTTGACATCCATCCAGTATTATTTGCAGGGGTAGGGGTGCTGTTAAGTGACTTATTGTGATGGCTAATCCTTTTTGCTTGACTGGATCGGATCACCTAGGAGGCTGGTTAAGCCTCACCTCTGAATCTGACTACAAAGGCATTCCCAGCAGGTATCAAGTGATGGAGGAACAGCACTTTAGTCCCTTCAGCTGCTACTGCCATGTACCTTGTCACAGTGAGGACAGTCACCAATACATCCATTGTACTTGGCAAGGTGGCACATGCCTGTAATCTCAGCACTCGGAAGGCTAGACCAGATCATGAGTTCAAGCCTAGCTGTCACTCCCCGATGAGGCCTTGTCTCAGCATATAAACAACTAAATTATTAATATTCATGAGAATAAATTAGCCCTACTGGCTCTTTCCACATGCTCTAAATTTAATTAAACTAAAAATATATTTTGCTAGATAACAAATATTTTTTAAGTAAGCAGTCATTCGAATTGTTTTAGATGCACAGACAATGTGAGAAGACAGTGCCCTATGCATTTGGCCTCGTTTCTCTATTAACATTATTAGTACATGTTTATCAAGTTATGGACAAATACTGGTCCATACTGGTCCATTGCTTTGAACTGAAGTCTGTTTCCTTCATTTCCTCTCAGTGTCCTTCCTGTCCTAGGGTCCCATTCAGGATGTCGTACTCTAGTGAGTATTCACGTCTCCTTGCTCCTTCTGCCGTGACATTTTTCTCAGATTCTCATTACTGCTGAGGTCCTGAGCAGTTTTGAGTAGTATGGACAGATATATCATAGGCTTCTTCTGCATTGTTTGTCTGATGTTTTTCTCACAGCCAGGCTCTGGAGGAAACATATTGGCAGAGGTGAGGTCTGAATCTCCTCACATCACATCAAGGGTGACCGCCACCAACATGATTTATAACCATTGTTGCTGACCTTAATCACCAGGCTAAGGCTGCATTTGTCAGGGATCTGTCAACAACAGCCACTCCTCCTTCCACCCCTCTGTATACTGAAAACCTTGGAAGAGTGCTAGCTACTGTGTATAGACTCACCTAAGTTGCAAGGACTCCTTCTTTTAGGGCAAAGTTGCTACACAACATAGTATTTTGCATTATTCTTCAGAGGATACACTTAGTTGTATCCAACATAAACATGTAACAATGTCTGGAGAGCTAATCTCTGTACCAAAGAGACAACTTTCCAGCCAAGTGCAGGGTTTACAACTTCTTTTCTTTTACCTTTACAGTGTCTCTCATTACAAAGTTACCCTGTCTGCCCTTTTCCCTGCCCCATCAAGTAAAGCCATTTTGAACTTTTGCAATCCATTTAGATTCTCCAGTCACGCCTCTTGTTCTCCTCCTATTCTGGTGCCCTGACATCTGAACTCTTTTCATTTGGTATGTATTGAATTTTATTCTTTATTCCATGAATTTCTGAGTTTTCAATAAATACATGACATCCACTATTACAGAGTCATGAAGAATAGCTTCACATCCTTCCCCTGGCCTCTCCAAACCCTGGAAACCACTGATCTGTTTACTATTTATATAATTCTGCATTTCCATATTTCCATGAAGAGTATAGCCCTTTAGAGTTGACCTCTTTCTTGTGACTATGCTTCAAGTTTCTTTTGTGCCTTTTTTATGACTTGAAAGTTAATTTCTTTTCACAGCAGCATAATGTTCCACTGTATAAATACACTGTCTTATTTGTCCATTCTGTTGAAATGTATCTTAATCGTGTCTAGCGCCTTGGACAGTAGAAAGTTGTGGTCACATGTGCTTTCTTTTTATTTGCTCAGCATCTGGGAATATTAGTGCTGGATCCCACGATGAGGCTGTGTAGAAACAGCTGAAACACCTTCCAAAAGGGCTGTGTCCTTCTGTAGCCCCAGATAAGGAGTCCCTGCAGGTGTCGGACAGGGAAGCAAACTGCAAGAAGTGACGAGAATGAAAACCTGGGGTAGATTAACTTCAGCAGCCCTGGTATCAGATTTCAGAGAGTCCAATGCCAGGCAGCTCAGTGTCAGCATAGCTAAAACCCACTACAATTTGGGGAAAGGTTTCCAGGCAACAATCAGTCCAATTCCGGAGTGCACAATAGAGCTTAAGGTGTGAGTACATGGAAATTCGTTCACAAAGTACACGTGACCATGAGGGTGGGCTCTATAGCTAAAAGGCCTAGAATCTAGTGCAGTCTCTGACTGATAGCAAAGAGGTCAACAAGCCATGAAGTACATGTGACATCTCCCCCAAGGATGGGTTACAGTCTAGAGAGGGAAGAGTTTGGGATACTCATTCTGGGGAATTTGGGTAAGGTCTGCCTATACAGCAAAAGGTAGGTGAGGTCTGCCTCCACAGATAGTAAACAAAATCCACTCTGAGGAAGTACAGGTATTTGATTTTTATCTCCTCCATTGAGGAGACAGCTCTCCCTGCCTAACCAATAGTCCTGGTTCTCTTAGCGCTTCTCTATGAGTACCAGGCCCTCTGTGCCCCCAGCACCTACAAGCAGTAAATAGGAGTCCCCGTATTGTTTTCTCAAACTGTTAGAGCAGTAAACCTTCACACACATAGAATCTCATATACAATAGATTAGCTATAGAATCCACTCTCATGGTCGCTTTGTGAAGGAGTTCCTATCTGGTTACACCTTAAGTTCTATTGTGCACCTGGAACTGGACTGATTGGAGTGTTTATTGCCTGGAAACTTTTTCCCAAATTGTTCTGGGTTTTAAATATGCTGACATTGAACTATCTGGCATTGGACTCCCTGTCTACACAATAGTGAGAATTAGGGAAACTTTCAGTTTCCATGGCTCATGCCTGCTAAGGAAGGAATAATAAACTTCTCTGCCTGTCTAGAGCTGGCATTTGTGTTTGAAAGAACATGATGGTATAATCTTGTCCTATTCTATGCAGTGATCACACTCTGGCCATGTACCATGTCCTGACAAGCTTCTAACAAAGTTATGCAAGTAAACCTATAAGTAATCCCAGTTATACCCAGTTATACCCCAAAACAAAGAAAAATACCCAATGGTATTCAGTTTGACCAAGCCAAAGAAGAATATGTGTTAGGTATGTGTTGTTAAATGTTCTTAGCAACAATTTCCAGAACAGATAATATATATATATATATACATATATATATACATATATATATATATATATCCATGTTTCCTTTAAAAACACTGCAGTGGTTAATGTCACTCTGGAGAGTTATTTGATTGCAGCTATTGAGATGGGAAAACTCTGTGGGCAGCACAAATCCATGGCTGGGATCCTGGAGTAGACAAGTGAAGAAAGGGAACTGGACAGTAGCGTGCACTCATTGCCCTCTGTTTCTTGGGAGTGGATGCAGTGCAATCAGCTGCTTTAAGCTCCTGTTGTCTTAGCTTCCACACCATGAGGAACTATAACTTGACCTGTGACTCACAATGGCCCTTCTCCTTTGAGTTGCTCTCGACCTCATATTTTATCACAACAATAGAAATAGAAGCAAAGATAAACATTAATACACTAAAAAGCACACCCACAGCCACCCTGTTTAGATCTTCTCCAAGTCACGTGCATCCGTCCTTGGTTAAACGTGAGTCTTTCACACAAGAGCAAAAGAGGCCTCAACACGGACAGTCAACCAGTCAAGAATGCTTTCGTTTTAAACCTTGAATGCCATCTCCTCTTTTCCTCAAACAACAGCTCCGATGACTTATCTTTATCTCAAGACTACAGTTTCCACACTTGCTCTGAACAGTTTTCTGCAATGGTGGCTTTGAAAACTCAAATGGTAAGGACTAAGAAAAACCGCACTTGCATTGAAGCTGTTTCCAAAGTTTCCAATCATTCTCTCATTGAAAAATGCCATCTCGCAGCTCATTACATAACACGCTTAAGCCACTTCCAGACAAACATAACGTATACAGGTATAGAGAAGATCAAAGAATCCTGTAAGCCAGATCCGCTACCCTTGAATTCACAGAAAAAGGAAAATACCTCTCAGCTAACCCACACCCTAAAAAACCTATCTCTTAAAGTGTGTCTTCTCTTCAGATAGTCCAAACCTACATCTGCCAAGTTCAAGTTTTTCAAAACAAAAAGAGATCACAGAGCAAGAGAATCCAGAATTTATTTGCTGAGCTCTATGGACCAAAATTGTGCAATGGTGTCCTGCTACCTTGAATGCCATCAGGGACGGGTGGATTTGGAGATAACAGTGCTGACGTTGAGACTACCCAGGGCATGAGCAGGAGAGCGGGCACCTTAAGTGGAAGCCAACTTCTGACTTGACTTGAAGTGACCCAGCGATAAAGACAGAGTGGCAACACCGTATTTTAGTCTCAACATGTAAAAGCCAACCAACAGAGCTAATAAATATTAAAGTGCTTGTTTTCAGCTTTGAAGGAAAAACAACTTAAAGTCGTTATTTCTATAACACCTCTTTCTCTGATGAGTTTGGAGCAATTATCGCCCACACCTAATTAGTCTTCACAGTTTGAAGTTTCTCATAATGGGGAAGACATTCCAGGGATGCTACTCATGAGTCATGTAAGAGACTCTAAACGGGTATTTTTAAAGGACAGAAAACTTTCTGAATCTATCCAGGTCATTTCAGTCCTCAATCTAGAGGGAAAACATTGTCCACCTGAAGCTATCATGAGTGCCCTCAGTACCAGCATGACCTTCAAACATGAGCCAAATCCCTCACTCGGTACTAGCCTTTGGGGTTCCAAATATAGAGGCCTTTGGAGACTGAAGTCCACCATACTGGGGAAGAATACTGATGACTTAGATTCTCATCAGTCTTACCCATCTGTGACCTCTGGGAGCCATAGTGACAAACAGCATAGCAAGACATCACACTGGTCCAATAGTGGCATGAGTGCAGTGTAATCAACCATTTCCTAAATGGACTTTAGGTCTGTCACACAAGATGAAACCCATACCTTGGCACACATCACTGGGGCCAAGATGCTGTAGCTACACAGGGGATAAGCCCTAGGGGAGAACCTATTGTTATTGTTCTTCTAAGTGTTCACAGTGTTAAACCGATTCCCGATGGATGACTTACCATTCGTTATGCCTGTGTATTAATGTCTCACTCATTCCTCACCAAAGATGTTTCTATTTGTATCAGATGGCAATTACACGAAGACCCTTGCTGATCAAGGTGTAGACAATGAAAGGCGGTGGAATGCTCAGCCCTATGGCGTAACTCTATCACATACTTCCTCTCACTGTTTATGGATTACTGTGGGGAAAGAAATGGAAAGATGTATGAGCCAGAGACGGTAGGCAACTGCAAGGAAACCAGTTTCTTAGACGCAACAGGTCAGTTGCACATGCAAACTCACAGCACCTATGAAAACATGGCAAGATCTTTGCAAACTCAATCCAGAAAACAATTTCAACATGAAGAGGGAGTCTGGGTACAAATCCCCACCTCTCACTGAGGAACTATTGGTAATTGATGATGATGATGATGATGATGATGAGAGAGAGAGAGAGAGAGAGAGAGAGAGAGAGAGAGAGTGTGTTTTATTTGATAGTATAGTCCCAATAAGTTGACTATGCTCCAGGGAATGTCTATACAGAAAACACAGGTTGGACTCTATGGTAAGTCCTAGAGGAGTTGAAGGTTGTGTGAATATGATAAAAAAAAGTTCCCAAAAGCGAAATTTTAAATTGCAAAATAAATAATAATAATATTAATAAATTATTAATAATAATATTTATTTATTAATATTATTCCTTTCTCAACTAGAGGCTCTGAGGTACAAATAGGTCCTGGAGAGAGCCATCTATAAAATTTACAATGCCTTACATAGACAGAGAAGTATAACAAGTGTAACAAACTAGCCCTAAGGAGTCCTAGAAAAGGCTGAAGCCCATAGCCACTCTATGATGCAAACTTCCTTTGCAGGGTGGGCTGTCACGTATTCCCTAAATCTGGCTGGGAGACACTGGGGCAAGACCGGCATCAATACACAGAAAAGAGGCCTGAAGTGCTGGGGGGTCCAGCCTCCTGAGCAAGGCGATGTCTTCTGTCTCTTCCAGATGTCTTGTTCCTTTCCATGCAGTTAGAAGTACTTAAGGAAATCTCTTAGCCATGGAAGTGGGTCCTTGCTAGCAAAGCTTTGCTTATGTTACAGATGCTTCTACTGCACTGGAGAGACTAGGGAAGCTGTTGGCTTCAGGAGCTGCCTGCTACTGGGCTGGACATGTAACTCAGTGGTGTAACACTTGACTAGAATATTCTATCACCTGCACTATAACAACAAGAGGAAAAAAGGTCCATGCTGCATAGTCAGGAAATGGGATTATCTCTTGGTGTCCTTGGAATGCTGGCTCCAGCAGCTTTCCCAGACACTGAAACTCATGGTGCTTCAGTATCTCTATATAAGATGGTGTGGTATTTGTGTCTAACCCACATGTATCCTCCTGTATGCTTCAAACAGCTCCAGATTACTGATAGCACCCAATGCTATGTAAAAGTTGCTAAAACGTACTGCTTATTGGATAATGGCAAGAAAAAATGTCTTCCCATGCTCATTACGATTGTTCCTTGACTATTTATAGTGTGCACTCATATGAGACCTGTGGATGGATTGTACTAGTTCCGAACACCTGCTGTGACACTTCATGCCTTAAACCAGCATGAATTCATTTTCATATAGTTTATGGCACTGGTCACTAGTTCATTGGACTGAAATCAGGGCCTTGAGATGGCTTCAGAGGATGTAGAATGAATAGATTCCCTTACCCTTTCCAGATCTGGAGCTGTTTGGGTCCATGAAGACAAAGCACGGTATTACCTTATTTATGTCTTCATGCTGTCTGTATTCTTCTGCAGACAAATATCTCTCTGCCTCCTTCGCATTCATTCATTCATTTGTTCTTTCATTCATTCATTTTGTGGCAATGGGGATCAGAACGAGGCTCGGTGCTCCACCACTGAGTTACACCCTCACCTTCCGCCTTCTTCTCCTGACAATACTAGTGATTATGTTTAGGCCTGACCTTGAACCTATTTCAAAATCTGAACCACAAATGCAAGATCTCCATTCCATGCCCAGGCTTCAGGAGTTGGGATTGGCACATCTTTAAAAACTACTATTCAACCTCTCAGCAAAAAACCATGAGTCCCCACACCAGCAAACAAAAGTGGGCATGTGCAAAAGAGAAGACTATAGGAAGGGAGAGCATTGAGACATGGAGATAACCGGTGTGAAACTTCTGAGTCTGTAGAGCTAGGAAAGCGAAGATGGTGGGCCCTGTGCTTCTCTTTGTCCTCTGTAGTATAGAGTGCACACATTACCTTCTAGGCATAATGATGTTCACTGATAAGCCTTGAATCAATTTTCTTTCCTAAATTACATTTACTATTTTTACTAATTACAAAATTGAACCTATTTACAGAAGAAACTTTGCAAACCACAGAAAATAAGAATCATCTATGTTGTTTGACACTATTAATAACTTGGTATCTACTCGACTTCTCTTGAGCCTGAATTTATTTATTTCAATATGGGTTCTTGTTGTGTGCTCAGATTGGCCTTGAATATGCAATTCTCCTGCACCAGTCCTGAATGCTGAGATTAGAGACCAATGTCCTTACTTTAGGTCATCGTTCTTTAATAAGTTGTCAGAACATTTCAAGTGCAACTTATACATGAAATACCTCCTCAGGGGTGTCAGAAACAACCTTCAGGGTTGTGCTTTCTTGATTAAAAAATGGAGACATTAAAAAGAGGGTAAGACTTCACTGTAGTATTCATTAGAGCCATGGGGAAACTGAGGCATCAACCTCCTGCCTCTTTTGTTGTCTCAGTTATCATTAACTTCTCAGTATTCAACATCTAACTAAGCACAACTGAATTCCAAGTCAGGCTCACAAGGGTTCATTTATTATAACTGTTGATGGCATATCAAAATTTTGACCATTTTTATCCAGGTCATAAATCAGTATCTGCCTTTCCCAAATCAGAACTATGCTGCCACTATAAATCATGGTGGAATACAGAATCCAAGCTATTAGTTTGCCTGTCAAATCCCCAAAGAAGGGGGTGATGTGGTAAAAAATAAACCTAGTGCTATTATTTTGTTGTTGTTGAGCATGTTCTTAACAGGTAAAGAAAAAAATATATAACAGAGATAAAGCAGACCTAGACATTAGTCAACTTGAATCTTACCCCCAAATAAAATTAACTTAGTTACAAGTCAACAAATCAGTAACAAGGTCTATTGCCCTTCAGGGTGGGTTAAGGACAAGTCCCAAGGGGCTACTGAGCTTGACTCTGAAGCCTTTGATGTCAATTGAAGAGAGCACCATGGTCTTCCTCACCCCACCTTTACTCATTTGTTAATGTTGTGAGAAAACGAAAGATATAAAAAGTGTAGAGAGCCCAAACACACACACACACACACACACACACACACACACACACACACACACACACAGTGCAGACTCTAAATGGACATCTCCTTCTACTCTGTTTCTCTGAATGCAAATCTGATCATTTGTTAGGACTTGGATATCCCAAAACTGCATTAAGCGATAGGCTACCAAGCAGCAGCCAGAGGTAATGGCCACTTAAAACATTCTGGAGTCAATCAAAAATATAATGTCGTCATCCCAGATTTCCAGAATCAATCCCTTATGCAATTGGCAGAGTGTAATTGGATCCCATTTCCTCTAAAGTAGAAAGTAGTCCTGGGTGAAGTACAAAAATATGTCCTGCTAGTAGCAAACTATGCCTCCCTAGAGTATTTTTGTGACACAGAATTTATGCCCAAGAGTCTGGGACAAAGAACACCGAAACCACCCAGTCTAAAAGAAGCCTAGAAACTGATGAGATTCCAGAGCCAAAGGCTATCTATCTAGCATTGCCTTCACTGGGGAAAACGAAGGAATCTTGAAGCAGTCTGACCTCTCAGGATGCTAAGACAGGAAGATAGCAAGATATATAGTTCTAGAGTCCTACCTACTCAGGATGCTAAGATAGAAAGACTGTAAGTGCAAGGCCACCAGGACTACATGTTGAGGGAAAGCTCAACCTAGGCAAATTAGTTAGACCTTATCTCAAAAGCTAAGGCGAAAACACAAGAGTAGAGCTCGCTGATGGCGTGCTCACCTAGCATGCATGAGGCCCTAGGTTCAGTCCCCAGGACCGCAACCACCAAACACCAGTAACAAAACGAGAAACCTAAATTAGACAGATTTAAAGTTGCACTTTGAGAACGTTTAACATAGGTCACATCCCAAACCTACCAGCATAATTTAGGATAGGGAACACGGCTATTACTCACACATATTCCCTGTGTCTTCTATTCAAAATGGCCTTACTATACTCCCTTCCTCCCACTAGCACCGACAATAACGATCACTAGAATTAGTTTGCATTTCTATACAAGTGTCAGTCATATAAATGCAATGATATCGTATATAATTATTTTTGTCTGGTTTGATGCATGCTCTCTCTCTCTCTCTCTCTTTCACACACACACACACACACTCACAGAAAAATACACACACACACACACACATTCCTTTTGCTGAGTGCTATTTCATTGCATGGGTCTATCACAGTTGTTGATGTGGTTCAGGATTTCAGCCATTACACATATAATACCTGCAAACATTTGTCTCCAAGTCCTTACAGAGTCATAATGATGTCACCCGAATGGAAATGGCTGGATCACATGGCGTGCACGCATTACCATCTGAAGAGTCTTCTAAACTGTTCTCCATCGTGTCTTTTCCACTTCACACTCCCTCCAGTAGCGTGTGAGAGTTTCAGGTTCTCTGACCTTCATCAGTAGTTGGCGTTTTTATTCTGTTCTAACCTTGGCTACTCTACAAGGTGTGTGACTTGTATCTTACTGTGAGAAGGTGTGCAGGAAGGGGTACCATGTGGACTTTTATTTGTAGTGACAGAACGGTCTTATCTTATATGCCAATTGTGGTCGTGGTTAATCTAATCTAGACATACGGTAAAATATCACACGTCAAAAAACAAAGGAAGTTGCATAAAAACTGGTAAAATTTAAATATAGTCCTTATCTGATCATTAGTATTATAAATTAGCGTTGACTTCTATGTCATTACAATTTGCAAGTCACACATAAGCTATTATCATCTGTGGTGCTGAGTAAAGATAACAAAGAAAATCTCTTCGATTTTTACAAGTTCTTACACATAAAACTATTGAAAAAAATAAGGGATAGTAAACTGTACTGGACTTTGGGGAGCTCAGAAAATGGAGTAAAGAAGTTGAGCATTTAGTACAGTTGCCTAGCCCAACTGCCATTTTATAGAGACTATTAAATATTTATAAATTTCTCGGACTTCATACAACCCAAAATATGGCCATTTGACAGGATTCTGGCCAAGAAATATATAATAATAGGTCTGCCTGTTTCATAATTGGTTCTCATCACACTGCCTGTTTAAAGGCACTTTTTATTTTGCCAGGAAAAATCCTCCTGTGTTATTTATGTGCATGTATCCTCACTCTTGCTGCATCAGTGAACTGGATGACAGCTCAATTTGAGGCAGGCAAAAAAAATCCTTTGGGGAAATCTGTGCTTAGCGGGGGTCGTAGGGGGAGGGGGAGAAGATGATATAGCCTTTCAGAATAGAAGCCATGTGACATTGACTAAGGAAAACCTAGGAAAGTGAGAATAATGTTATTGCTCCTGAAATGAGATCTTTAAAAGCAGAAGACAAAGGGAAATAAAAACAGCCGCATTGTTGTCTTATACAAAATTGCTCCAGTGCCCCAACTTTCAACAACCACCCCTTAGTCAGTGGCCATGAACAGTCAAGGTGATACCACCATTAGTAAGAAAAAGGGGGGAAGGGGACTTGCTAAATTTGTTAGCGTATTTAGCAATTAAAGTATTTTAAATTAAGTGCATTTTAGACAGTGCTATTGCTACTAAATACCACAGTATAGCTGTATGCACCAAGAAGCTGAAACCTTTGCATGACCCCACAATGTTTCTAAGGTATCCTTGTAATTCTGCTAAAGCAACATGAGAGAGTTGTTACCATAGTTACCATGTGAGTGTAGTGTTGTACTACATGACTCTACACCACATCACTAGTCTATGGGAATCTTCAGCTCCATTGCATTCTTACGGGAACACCATCATACATGCACTCTATCGTGGACCAAAGCATGATGGAATACATGACCATAGTCATATATATTCTAGAGACCGCTGGAGAGGAGCTGTTTATTTAGGGCCCCAAAATATTCTCCACCATATTTTCTCACCAATAGTTACTTTATGCATCTAGAATTGAGAAGAAAATGTCTTTGGGGACAATGTTAACACATCGCTTTTGTTTGTTCTGATATGGACTGGATGGAAGGGGAATGTAGACACCTCTTTCTGGAGGCCTTGCTTAACGAATCTCACGGGCCCTGCTTTCTGTTTGCTGATATTAGGTTTGGAGAGTGTGTCTGGAAACTCAACAGCCATGACAGCTGTTCTGATTTGGAAGATACCAGAAGAGGGGGTTGGGGGTGGGGAGGCAGAAAAAGCTTTGTGAGACCTCTCCAGACCTTCTTCATACTTTTCTCATTTTTAAGACTAATTTAAAATTAGCTTTAAGAAAGATTTTGGGAAAGGCAAAAGGCAAGATGCAGACCTTGCGCACACATTTTGTATAAAAATAGAAGAAGCAATATGAATGGGATTCTGTGTCTACACTTCTCTCCAGAAATGTGAACAAGGAGTGGATAGTTCTGGCTAACCCTGGAGAAGGGACATGGAGGTGAGATTTGGGATTTTCTACCACATCTATACCTATTTAACATGAAGAGGTAACAGCATGAGGGGCCATTCTTGCTCCAGGGTTCTTCCATGAGACCAGCAAAAAGACTGTCAAGCACTCTTCCAACCAGTGTTCTCTTCACAGGAACGACCCAGAGGGTGTTTGCTAAGGAACATACTTCATGCTACGCTGTCTCAGAATGTGCTTCCTGGGAGTCCAGCCTGACACATCAACCCATTCTTGTAGTAAATTCATGAAATCTGCAAACTAAGATACCAAAACCACAATAAAATGTGGTACATCTACACAACGGAATATTACTCAGCTATCAAAAACAATGACTTTATGAAATTCGTAGGCAAATGGTTGGAACTGGAAAATATCAACCTGAGTGAGGTAACCCAATCACAGAAAAACACACATGGTATGCACTCATCGATAAGTGGCTATTAGCCCAAATGCTCAAATTACCCTAGATGCCCAGAACACATGAAACTCAAGACGGATGATCAAAATGTGAATGCTTCACTCCTTCTTTAAAAGGGGAACAAGAATACCCTTGGCGGGGAATAGAGAGGCAAAGATTAAAACAGAGACAGAAGGAACACCCATTCAGAGCCTGCCCCACATGTGGCCCATGCATATACAGCCACCCAATTAGACAAGATGGTTGAAGCAAAGAAGTGCAGGCCGACAGGAGCCGGATGTAGATCTCTCCTGAGAGACACAGCCAGAATACAGCAAATACAGAGGCAAATGCCAGAGCAAACCACTGAACTGAGAACAGGACCCCCATTGAAGGAATCAGAGAAAGAACTGGAAGAGCTTGAAGGCCTGAGACCCCATATGAACAACAATGCCAAGCAACCAGAGCTTCCAGGGACTAAGCCACTACCCAAAGACTATACATGGACTGACCCTGGCTCCAAATAGGTAGCATTGAATATCCTAGTAAGAGCACCGGTGGAGGGGGAAGCCCTGGGTCCTGCAAAGACGGACCCCCAGTGAATGGTGGGGGGGGGGGGGAGGGTGGGGAGGGGAACACCCATAAAGAAGGGGAGGGGGAGGGTTTAGGGGGATGTTGGCCCGTAAACTGGGAAAGGGAATAACACTCGAAATGTAAATAAGAAATACTCAAGTTAATAATAATAATAATAAATAAAAAAAAAAAAGAAAGTGTGCGGCAGCTGGTCTGGGCTGCCACAGGGTTGGGATGTGTGTTTCTGGCATGGAAACCTGCCTTGGGAACTAGATAGGTAGAGAGATTGCTGCCAGGCTCAGAGAGAGGCCTTCGGCAGTGTGATATAGGATGGAGCAGAGCAGGTGAGATGCTTTGCTGACTGAGAATTAAGATATCCAGCAGATATCTTGGGGCACTGAGGTGCTGGATCTAATGGGGGATAAAAGACAACCATATTTTTTTATTTTTTTATATTTTTACAACAACAAAAGAATTCTAACTAGTCCTTTAAAAGTGGAAAAATTAGACATGAAGAAAGAGAAAAGGACAGAGTCGGTGAAATGGATAGTAAAAACCAATACCTCTGGCTGGGGCCAGGTAGCTACACCAGAATCCATACTGTGCTACTCTGATCCTACTCATTTCTTCACTTAGCAAATATTAATTGAGTACACTATGTGCCAGACACTGAGGGGCTTAGAAATAAAGTTACTTAGCTTGTTAGCATCTCACTATCCTCATCCATTAAGTAGAAAGACTAATAGCAACTACCTAATAAGATTATAGCAATTTGTAAATAAATAGATCAGTAAATGGCATTAAGCAATAATTCAATCCATACTAACAGTATTAATAATTTTGTGAAAATACTAATACAAGTGATTTTTCATGTGCCATCAGATAAAAATTAGCAAATTATGAAACTGTCTCTTCTCACTTTTATGTTGGAGAAGATACACATGTTTAATAAGAAATATGAAACTATGTTCAAAAGGACGTCAACACGTATAGCATAATATCCTATTCCTAGATCAGTGCCTATGCCAATAGTCCCAATGGAGAGGCTTCATCCAGCAGCTGATGGGAGCAGATACAAAGACACACAGTCAAACATCAGGGGGAGCTTGGGGAATCCCACAGAAGAACAGGAAGGAGGATTATAGGAGACAGAGAGGTTGAGGACGCCAGGAGAACACAGCCCACAGAATCAACTGAGCAGGGCTCATGGAGACTGAAGTGATGACCCCAGAACCTGTGTGGATCTGTGCTAGACCCTCTGTGTATATGATATGGAGTTTGTTATTCTGTGGAACCCATAGGAGTGGGGGAAGGGGTGCCTCTGCTTCTTCATTGGGTCTTGGAACCTTTTTTACTCCTAGAGATGTGTATCTTGATATCAGGGTTTGTTTCTAGTCTTACTATAACCTGCTATGCTGTGTTCTGTTGATATCCCTGGGAGGCCTGCTCTTTTCTTAAGGGCAATGGAGAAGGAGTGGATCTAGGTGAGAGAGATGAACTAAGAAGGAAAAAATGTTTTCTTAAAGGTGTCAATAAGTTATCTCTGAGAGGAAAGCTATGATAACTTTAGCATGTTTCTTCTTGCCTTTTTATAGTATATACATTTCCACAGGAATAAAATGTTCCAATACAATGAACATGTGTTTCTCTTGAGAAAAAGACCAATAAGGTTGTGTCTACATAGTAAACACAACCTTCATGTCCTAATTTGCATTACTATTGCTGTAGTGAAACACCATAACCAAAGCAACTTGGGAGTAAAGGGCTTATTTCAGCCCACATTTCCAGCTAACGCTGTGTCACCAAAGGTGGTCAGAGCAGGAACTCAAACAAAGCAGGGACCTGGAGGCAGGAGCTGATTCAGGGGACACAGAAGAGTGCTGCTTACTGGCTTGCTCCCTGTGACTTGTTCAGCCTGCTTTTTATAGAACCCAAGATCACCTACCTGCCCATACGTAGTCCCGCTCAAAATGGGCTGGGCTCTCCAACATCAATTAATAGTTTTTTTAAAATGTTCTACATGCTTGCCTACACCCCAGTCTTTTGGTAGCATTTTCTCAGTTGATGTTTTCCTCTCCGATGACTCTAGCCTGTGTCAAGTTGACATAAAATTAGACAGTACATATCATAAGCAATATTGCTTACAGGGTCATGAAGCCTGAGTACATTTATGAAATTTGGGCTTTCTGCTAAAGGGTTCTTGTTGTCAGTCATATGGAAAGGAAGTTACCCATTCACTCCTCTTAATTTCAGGAGTTTTGTTACTGAAGAAGAAAAAAATGGATATTGAAAAATACTACATTTTCTGCCATAAGTTGGCAATAAGTCAAAAAGAATTCACTGAGGTTCCTAAACATCTACATCTGTGTTTTAAAAGGCAATAATTGGTGATAGATTCGATTTTTAAATGACATTGCAAAATTAAAGAAGAAATCAGGAGTGAAAACAATGGCACTGAGAAACAAGCCATGAGCTAAATATAGACAGGGACAGGAGCAAAGTGGCAGAAGCCCAAGTCAGTGATCTGTGATACAGCCTTGAAAAACTCTCAAAGGGAAAGATGGCAGACAAACAGATAAGCATGAATCAGAGGACTCTCCCCCAAACAGACTAATGAACTCTAAAAGTCAGACAGAATCATGCTCTTAAAAAAATGAAGAAAAGAGGTATTTCTTAAAACTAATACTTCTTTCTGGTTTAAAGGGTGAGAAGCAAAAACAAACTCACCATGGAGTATATATTGATATAATCACCAAGATTCAGGCTTTGTGGTTTATAGTAAGAGACTAGAAATCTCCCGAGAAAGTCGAGATTATAAAAATGCCTAGTGTGCTGACTAGTTTTAATTAACTTGACACACAAAGTATAGTTATCTGAAAGGATGGAACAATGCCTCCATAAGTTCCAGTTGTAATGCATTTTCTTAATTAGTTATTGATGAGGAAGGTTCCAGCTCATTCCCAGGTTTGATCCTTAAGCTGGTGGCCCTGGATTCTATAAGCTGAATAAGCCATGGATAACAAGCTGGTAAACATCACCCCCTTTGTGGCCTCTGCATCAGCTCCCAGTTCTAGATTTCTGTCCTGTTTGACTTCCTGTCCTGACTTCCTTGAGTGATGAACAACACTGTGGAAGTATAAGCTGAATAAATCCTTTCCTCCCCAACTTGCATGTTGGTCATGATCTTTTATCACAGCAATAGAAACTCTAACTAAGACAAGTTGGTACCAGAAGTGGGGTGTTGCTGTGACTGACTTGACCATGTTTTGGGAAGTACTCTGTAACTTGAAAGAGCTTTCGGGTGTTGAGAGCTCAGTGTGATATTCTATAGAAGCTTGGAAGAGAAGAATGTTGGGAGCAGTGCAGAAGATGGAGAAATTTCAGGGGGAAATTTAAAGTTTCTATCAGGGCTAATTGCTATGTTGATTTAAGATTCCATGGTTATGGTTAGCTGTGATTAACAAGTTACCAGAACTACTAAAGCAAAATCTTTGCTTTGCTGGGATTCTTGATGCTGGTCAGGTAGAACTGAGAATTTAGTGATGATTAAGAAGAGACCAGCATCAGTGAGGTTAAATCTTCTGGGAAGTGTTTCCTGAGAGTAAACACATAGAAGCTGTGTTTCAAGGGTGACCACAGTTGTACCTCATGCTAGCAACTGGATTTTGTACTGTGTAAGAGTCACGCAGATGGTGCTGGTTTGTGAGGGTATGAAGAGATCATGGAATGGTTGAGGCTTGGCAACATGAGAGGTCAGGAGTGGACATTGGTGAAGGTGCTGCCCCAATAGCAGTTGAAAGCCTAAGACATGAAAGAGGTCATACAAAGAAGTTGAGGCCTGGCACAATAAAGACAGCCTATGAGAGGCAATTTGTGCAAATGCAGCCCATATGCAGCAGTCTTCAGCATTTTGGAGATGCCAGTACCATGGGATGACCACCAAGCAGTAGCCTGCTGAAACCTAGAAGACAACTGTGTGTGCTGCAGAGGGCAGAGCGGGAGAAGTGACCTTAGCTCCTAGGAGGAGCCCAGAAGATGGTGAGTGGATCCTGGATGATTGGACATTGAGTTATATTTATACTGTTGGGGGATTGGTTTTGTCACAGACCATGATTTGCCCTGGTTCTTCCCTCTTAAAGAGGTATTGAATTTAATTTTGATGTTTACAGGAGCCCACAACTGAACATTTAAAAGAGACTTTGGATTTTTAAGAGATGAAATATTTTTAAAATATTTTAAATTTTTAAAGTTTTAATGTGCTTCAATTTATAAAGACTGGGACTTTTAAAGTGATTTATGTTTTTAACATGAGATCTTGGATAAATAAGAAAGGGAAGTCTATGGCTTAGTAATGATGCATTTGTGCATCAAGTTGACAAGAGGTCAATTGTGCTGGCTAATCTTGTGCCATTTTGACACGAGCTAGAGTTATCTGAGAGGAGGAAACCTCAAATGACAAATACCTCCATATATCTGCTAGAAGGTATTTTCTTAATTGGTTATTGATGGGAGCAGGCACAACCCAACGTGGTTGGTTCCATCTCTGGGCTGGTGGTCCTGGGTTCTATTAGCTGAGCAAGCCATGGGAAGCATGCTAGTAATCAGCATACTTCCCATGGCCTCTGCATCAGTTCTTGCCTCCACATTGCAGCCCTGCTTGAGTTCCTGTCCTGACTTCCTTCAGTGATGGACAACAATGTGGAAATATAAGTTGAATTAACATTTTCCTCCCTGACTTGCTTTTGGTCATGGTATTTCATCACAGCAATAGAAACCCTAACTAAGACACCCAGTGAAGATATTCATATTCTTACTTAAAGAGTGTGTCATTATATAGTTTTAAGCCCAAAAACATCAACTGGAAAATATATATTATTAGCAAGTACAGAGTTGATATGTGGTTAGACAAAAATAGTATACTTATTTTTAACATTTACAAATATTTTGCAAATAGTGATTTCAATAATGAAACAAAAATACTTGAAGCAAATTTCACAAAAACTATTTAAACAACTTTAAATTCACTTTTTCTCAATTTTACCAATTCATTAAATATAAAAAAAAAATCCTGAAAACTTGTATTTTGTGAGGAATTGGAAAACTTACAAAAATGACCTAAAAATAGATATGTAAGTTATATTTGTAGTTACTTTTCTAGTGGTTGTGGTAAAATACCTGACAGAAATAACTAAGGGGAGAAGGCCTTATTTTGGCCCACAGTTTCAGAGATATCGATCCAGGATCGTATTGAAGTGGTGAAGCAGAATGTAATGGTTGAAAGAGCTTGTGAAAAAGCCACCTCAAGGCAGACAGGAAGCAAAGAGATGGGAAGGAGCTAAGGACCAGGTAATGCCCCCAAGGACCTCTGTTTTCCAAGTAGGCCCCAATGTCTAAAAGTGTCCAGAGTCTTCCAAAATAGAATCACCAGGTGGGGACCAATAATTCAACATATGAACCTATCAGATTGGGGACGTGTAATAATCAAATCACAGTACAAAGTAATATCTGAAAGGGGGGCACAAGAACCACAGGTTAGCAACTCCATGACTGGTTTACCCAAGTGATTTGGTAATCATAAAAACATAATTATCACACATTAATGGAAGTCAGTCAACAGAACAAGGCATAATACAGACTATAGAGCAGAGTATTCTGCCTTGCATACAGTAGGCATAAGTTGGCTGTCCCTTGTTTATATATTCAGGAATTTTGGGTTTTTTGTAAGAAGTGGAGATGGAGGCACAATAGGAAAGCCAGTTTGGAAAAAATAGATTCCTAATTTAATTTATTTCTTTTTGTCTATAGGCTTTCTACATTTTTCAACCTCATTCCTTCTACCTAAATTTCATACAGATCAAAATCATAATTTAATGATTATATAAATGACATAAAATATTTGAGAGGCAAAGGAAATGTCCTAAAACCAAGTTCTGCTGATGGGTACACAATAATACATCTGCTAAATGTTGTTAAATACTACACTTCAAAATAGGTTAACTTGCTGATAATATAGGTTACAGCTTCATAAGTTAAGTATAAATAAAAGTTTGAACCAGGTTTGAAGAGATGCCTCAGAGGTTAAGAGCATTGACTGCTCTTCCAGGGATCCTGAATTCAATTCCCAGCAACCATACGTTTGCTCACAACCATCAATAATGGGATCCAATGCCCTCTTCTGGTGTGTCTGAAGACAGCTACAATGTACTCATATACACATTAAATAGATAAATAAATAAATAAATAAATAAATAAATAAATAAATAAATATTTAAACCAAAGAAGCACTGTTAAAAATGGTACTGAAGAAAAGAAA
The DNA here is from genome assembly GCF_011064425.1 of Rattus rattus. NCBI lineage: Eukaryota > Metazoa > Chordata > Mammalia > Rodentia > Muridae > Rattus > Rattus rattus. The sequence continues at coordinate 200,194,792 of NC_046156.1, read as the reverse complement.
AAGAAAAAATGAAATTGAATAGTTTTATACTCAGATTTCAAAAAGCCTTTCCTACCCAGAACCAGGGGCAAGTACAAAATAAAACATTTATTTGGATAAAGACATAAACAAAATTAAAAGAAAAGTGTCAAAGTTAAAAAAAAATCTATCATGAGTATAAATAGAATTAATTTATTTTATTTGGTCAGTAACAAAAATGGAAATAGTAAGATATGTGATATATATAAAACATAATATATAAGGTGATTTATTTGTGAACTTTTTCTTTTATAAAATTTTTTATTAACACTACATTACAACTAATACATACCAAGTATTACTAATCTTATAAGCAAATCAAAAATGCCCTATTTATCAGCATACATGTTAATAATATGATGACCTCTTCTCTCATGCTCGGCAAAGACCATGTGTGCTACCTATATTCTGTGAGTCTTCATAAGGGAAGTAGGGTTTGAACTGGGCCTTTAATCACAGTGAAATTTAAACAGAGGATTTTGAATGCCAGAAAATATCTTAGAGATGAAAGTTACTTTTTTTTTTCAGTGATTTAGGTATCAAATTAGAGCAGTGTTTTCAGATCTACATAATGCTCTCTGCTCTTGTCAAATAAATGTAAGCATTTTAACAGAGATCTCTCTTTTTCAGTCGAGATGTTACTATAAGGATCTCTCAGCCCCTCAGATCTTCCTTTTGACTTCCACATCCACAGGTGCTTGGAAACTATGGACCAACACAAGATTAAACCTAGTTACACAATCTCAGGGCTCAGGAGAGGAATGTATTTGCTAGGTGTCCTTTATGAGTTTGAGGCATAAAATGAGACTCAACTGAGTACTGTAACAAGTAAATAACCAGTTACTCAAATTACCAGTGATCTCTACTCCTCTCTCTCTCCTCCTCTCCCTCTCCCCTACCCCTTTCTCCCTCCCTCCCCACCCCCCTTTTCTCTCTTAAAGGGCCACAGTACCTCAGTAGACAGTGCGGTTCATCAAGCAATAGCATTAACTGGACACAGGCTCTATTATTCTCACAACCTTCCATTGTTCATGCCTAAGTTACATTTCAGAAGCATGCCTGAAATTTTTATGTCTCTTTTCTACATTACAATTTCTGCTTCAGACACGGCATTGTAAATTAACAGTCTTTGGTGTCTTCTGCTACATCTAGGTTTACTAAGGCTTTTATTATTATTTTCATAGATAATGCACATAAAGGGGAAACATCACATGTGAGACACTTCCAATTGTCTATCAAATGGAAATTCTTCTCCCCTGAGATAAGCTAAGAAATCTTGATGAAAAAAAATAGTTATCCTTGAAGAAATATTCTAGTCTTTTTGTTTTTGTTTTTTTGTTTTGTTTTGTTTTGGTTTGGTTTGGTTTTTTTGGGGTTTTTTTGTTTGTTTGTTTGTTTTTGTTTTTTTTTTTTTTTGCTTAAGTAAAAGTTGTCGTAAAGTCCCAATCCCTCTAGTGCTGTACAGCCACCACTGTTTTGCCATTGGGCATTACTCTTTCTGACCATACATCCATAGTCCCTCAGCTAAGCTTAGGGAAGCTGTGGACTGGTAGCCTTCTCATCTTCACTACTCATGTGTCACCACATTTGGATAACTGGTCAAGCCAGGCCAAAGGAATAATGCACCATCTGAGGAAGATACCTAGGACCAAACTGTAGAGTGCCTTCCCCTAGACCAGTGGTTCTCAACCTTCCTAATGCTACAACCCTTTAATACAGCTCCTCACACTGTGGTGACCTCCAAACATAAAATTATCTTCATTGCTACTTCTTAACTGTAATTTTGCTACTGTTGTGAATCACGGTGTAAATATCTGATATGCAAGATATCTGACATGAAAACCCCCCAGAGGGGTCTCAACTGACAGGTTGAGACCCAGTGACCTAGAGCTCTTGCTCCATATTTCTTCACTCAAATGTCACTTGGTGTTCAACAGTAAGAGTGATCTTTACAAAGACACTACAGGCACAGTTTAGTCTGTACCGCCCTATATAAAGCCCTCCATCTGAACTGAGGGCTTATAAGCTATTCCGAATGCTGTCCACTTTCATGTGCTATGACCACAATGCCTGGCAGAAGCAACTGCCTTCTTTACCATCCTCGTGTGTCTGTCACAGGTAAAGAATAATCTTGGTCATGCATTTTCTTGAATATTGTCACTAGGAACTAAGTCACTGCCAGTGCTTATTGGGAAGAGCTCCAATTGGTAGTGTTCTCATGTAGTTATGATATGTGTAGTTATAAAAAGACCCCTCTCTCCATAGAGCACATGTCTTTACACAGGTATCAGTAATCTTGTGTGTTGCTGAAAAGCTCCGTTTGAGCTTCCCCATTATTCTTACACACACACACACACACACACACACACACACAAATCCTCTGACAATCCTAGAATAATATAACTTTACTCTCTGCAATGCAAGTGAAACTAAATTGCATACTGAATAAAGTGAAATGATGGTACAGTTGCAAGAACATCTTCTCCATCTATAATCTATATAATTATAGATTATATAATACACATATATAATCTATAATTATACAATGTGTGTATACACACACACACACACACACACACACAATAAGCTACATGGAACCTTGATGGAATACAAGAAGAAGGGATATTTATTTGCATTAAAGAATGCCATGAGATATTTTAGTCAGATTATGTTTTCCCCATGATAGAGATTAAAAAAAATAGCTCAGTCAGAAATAACCACATGGCTTTTATAAGCCTCATATAGTATAATAAATCCCAGCTCTCTGGTTATTTCTTCAGTAACTTGGGGTGTGTGGATATATCTGACAGGGTCTCATGTCACAGAGATTGTCTTCAAACTTGCTATGTAGTAAAGAATGACCTTGAACTACTGATCTTTTGGCCTTCATCTCCCAAGTGCTAGTCAAGCATGGTCTGCCACTCCAATCTCACCCCACCTATCACCATGGCAACCTCTAAGACAAAAGAAAGATCAGGAGGAAATTCTGACCTTGTCTTACCAGAAGCATTTACAGCCCTTTGACAGGGACACTCAGAAGCTCTCAATCTGTCTATGTACTACTTTAGACAAGCCTACAAATTGTCTAAGTTGAAGAATCAGAAGAGAAAAGGAAAAATCATACAACTAAACTATCATGTAATTATTTCAGCTGCTCAAACTCTGGCTGCCCCAAAGAGGAAGGATGAGATAACATGAGGGGGGGGGGCACCTGAAAGACTTTTCCTCTGGGCTTTGTTTTAATATCGGACCTACATATGATTAGTGCTCTCTGTGATTGGTTGATAATTTCATATGCTCAAAGGAGACTACAGAGAAGGGCATCAAATCAAGCCCTGTGAAGCCTGATTCTCCAATAAACGAACAAATTGGCCTATCTGGCATCACCATAGAGACAGTATTTTAAATTGTTCCTCCAAAGATGACTTGGCAACAGATAGGATCAGAACCATTAACAAATTCCTCTAAAGACAAGCAGAGCTGCATGCTACAGACAGATGTAGCCCCAAAGGAAAAAAAAATAACTCTCCTTGGCTGACCCCTCTGTGTGCTAACATATCCCATGGTATCCACCACTCCACAAAGTACAGTTCTCTGCCAGCTTACACATTAATGGAACTGGAGGCAGTGAAAAGAGTTAACTCAGTGTGCTCGTCTATTCCCTTCTAATCATTACTTTTTCCAATATTCTGAAATTGGTCATCTGAGACAACTGGTGTGGGGAGGGGTTGTGGCAGCAATCCCAAGATGGCGCCCGGGACTGCTGCCAAGTCTTATGACTAGCACCTGACTTCCTCATACACCCAAAAGTAAGCCACGCCCATCGCGAGAGCTGCGCAGGCGCACCATGACACAAGATCAGGCCATTTGGCGTGGACCTATGAACTGAGACTACGTAGACTGGGCTGATGGGGCGTGGTTACGGGTTTTTTAGTAGGGAGTGTGCTTGGGGGTAAGAGATTGATGCTTGCATGCAGAAAGAAAGGTTCCTGAGTAAACTGCTTTGAGAAGAACGTCGTGGTATCGCTCCTTTCTGCGGGACGGAAACAGAATCGACAAACTGGTATACCAGTGAACTGTTTGCTAAAGCCTCGCTTCTGGGCCTTGTTTGCTTTTACCATTCTCTGGCCCAGTGGTCCTCAACCTTCCTAATGATGCAACCCTCTAAGACAATTCTTCACGTTGTGGCGGCCCCCAACCATGGAACTATTTTTCTTGCTACTTCATAACTAATTTTGCTACTGTTACAAATTGTAATGAAAGTGTCTGTGTTTTCTAGTGAAACCCTGTGAAAAGATCACTGGACTCCCCGGGTGAGAACCACTGGTCTAAGTCAATACCAGAATAATCAAGGATCGGCTTGTCGGTTCCAGTAGTAAACAGATTAGGGACCATGGGGAAGTGATGTCCACGTTGTCACACATAATGCAATTAGTTAATGACACACAAGACGTAAGGCAGGAAGCTGAGTGATTGGCTGAGTAAGCAACCCTATGTTGTGGGGAAATATGCCCCATACATCATGACCTGGAAATTGGACTGTGCAAACCCTATCCCTGGCCTTGGGTAGCATGTTCTACGTAAATTAAAAAAACATTGGTGACAATGATGCTTCTCTATATTTCTGGGTGTTGCAGCTATGAAAATGTACTGGGTTCCCCTTTATCAGGCATAGAAAGAACCAATGGCCCCCATGTGCACCCCTCTATACCCATCACCACTTGACCAAGTCTATGCTTACTCCATATGACTCCAGATTCTAACTGTGAGTTGCTATGGCCTGTTCTGACAGGATCAAAATTCCTCCAGCTGGAGACCCGGGATGAAGAACTCTGATGATCCTTTTCCAGAAGCACTGCCACCTATGACCCTCCTGGAAGGGTCTTGATTCAGAAGTTATTTTCCATATAACTCTTTGAGTCCAATCTATGCTGCCCTGCACTCCCAGTTATAGTCACACCCTTAAAGAAAACTGACGTTTCATCCTATAGAAGCCATCAACTGTCCATACCTCTTCATTAGAAGTAGAGGCTCATGAACTCTTTCCCACTTCATTCTAGAATGTTAACTGGCTTGATCTTGTGCAGGTCATATGTAGGCAACCATAGCTGCTGTGAGCTCATGTCGGGTCCAGAAAGCACCATCTCCCTCTACTCTTCCCACCTCTGGCTCATTGTACCTTCTCATCTGTGATAATCCCTGAAGCCGAAGGGTGATACACATCTCCCATTCGTGGCTGAGCACTTCGCTGACACCTACTGTCTGTGCCTTGATCATTTGTGAGTTTCTGCATTAAACACTATCTGTTGCTGATGCCATCATCTGATTATAAATAAGGCACGGATACCTCTCAGAACGAATATGGTTTTGGTGTGATTCTTACTATTCATATCTGAAATGGAATTATATTGGCTGTATGAAATATAAAGGTATTTATTAGTTATAAGAAATAGTTAATCACATGCACTTGAATTATAATTATTATTGGCCTCTCTTTGCATTTACCTAGGAATACTTAATAACTAAATTAATAGTCTAATTACAGAGTAAGATAAATAATATTCTTAGATAATTAGGATTATCTGTGGAGAGAAAAGTATTGGGAGTAAGGGTGGCAAGAGAAGACAAAGAGATTGAATATGAGCAAAGTACAATAATATATATATCATATATATATTAATATATATGAGACAACATACTAATGAAATCTATTACTGTGCTAAACAAATGTATGCTGGAAGCATCCCTACAGAGAATACACTGGAATCAATACTTCAGACGGAAGAAAGGAACAAACATAGCCAAAAGGCTGTACAAAGAAAATAAATGAGACTATAATCACTGAAGTACAAAGTACAACTGAGAACATAAACAGAGAGAGTGACTGCAATCAACATGTACCTTTCTTTTTTGTTTTCTTTTCTTTTATTGGATATTTTCTTTATTTGCAGTTTCCCCTCCAAACCTCCCCATCCCATAGCCCCAAACCCTGCTCCCATGAGGGTGTTCCCTCGAACAACCACCCACTCCCTCCCACCTCCATACCCTGACATTCCCCTACACTGGGGCATCGAGCCTTCGCAGGACCAAAAACCTCTCCTCCCATTGATGCCCAACAAGGCCCATCCTCTCCTACATATGCAGATGGAGTCATGGGTCTGTCCATGTGTACTCTTTGGTTGGTGGTTTAGTCCTAAGGAGCTCAGTGAGAAATGACTGATAGCTGTTGGTGCTCTTGTCTCACAGAGGGCCCCCTCCCCGTGCCAGACAAGCACTCTATAAGCTGAGCTACATATCAAGTCCTGCTTTGCTATTTTATTACTAACTGAGGGATTCTAGATATGAAGTATGTGTAATCTTTTTATTGCCTTGTTGTCAAAAGAAAAAATCTTTATAGTGTACAATATTCCATTCTAAACATAATCTGAAATTTATTAATGTTTTGCATTACAATTTAGAAATAAAATTGTGTCAAAGTAGAAAAACTAAATTAAATTGACTGAGTTTCTAATAAACAATTAGAATGTTTGAGGGACCGTGGAGATGGCTCAGTTGGTAAAGCACCTACTGTATAGGTGTTAGGACCTATATTCAGTCCCCAGCACCATGGAAGAACCAGGTCTGACAGTATTGCCAGTGCTGTACTCTAGTGCTGTGCTCCAGTGCTGTACCCCAGTGCTGTACTCCAGTGCTGTGCTCCAGTGCTGTGCTCCAGTGCTGTACTCCAGTGCTGTGCTCCAGTGCTATACTCTAGTGCTATACTCCAGTGCTGTACCCCAGTGCTGTGCTCCAGTACTGTACCCAGTGCTGTGCTCCAGTGCTGTACTCTAGTGCTGTATTCCAGTGCTGTACCCCAGTGCTGTGCTCCAGTACTGTACCCAAGTGCTGTGCTCCAGTGCTGTACTCTAGTGCTGTATTCCAGTGCTGTACCCCAGTGCTATACTCCAGAACTATACCCCAGTGCTGTACTGCTGTACTCCAGTGCTGTATTCCCAGTGCTATACTCCAGTGCTGTACTCCAGTGCTGTACCACAGTGCTATATTCCAGTGCTGTGCTCCAGTACTGTACCCAAGTGCTGTGCTCCAGTGCTGTATTCCTAGTGCTATACTCCAGTGCTGTACTCCAGTGCTATATTCTAGTGCTGTAGTCCCAGTGCTGTACCACAGTGCTATACTACCAGTGGTGTACTCCAGTGCTGTGCTCCAGTGCTGTACTCCAGTGCTGTACTCCAGTGGTGTACTCCAGTACTGTACTCCCAGTGCTATACTCCAATGCTGTACCACAGTGCTGTACTCCAGTACTGTACTCCCAGTGCTATACTCCAATGCTGTACCACAATGCTGTACTACCAGTGCTCTACTCCCAGTGTTGTACTCCAGTGCTGTATTCCCAGTGCTCTACTCCAGTGCTGTATTCCCAGTGCTCTACTCCAGTGCTGTATTCCCAGTGCTATACTCCAGTGCTGTACTCTAGTGTGTACTCCCAGTGCTGTACTCCCAGTGCTGTACCACAGTGCTCTACTCCAGTGCTGTACTTCAGTGCTGTATTCACAATGCTACAAGGCAGACAAGAGAATCCCTAGGCTTTGCTAGCTATCCAGTCTAGTCATACCAGTTAGCTCCAGATTCAGTGAGATTCTGTTTTAAAAAACAAGGTAAGTGAAAAGCAATTAAGGAAAATATTTTACACTAAGATATGGCTTCCCTATATATGCACACCCATACACATGTGCACTGGCATACATACATAAACATATACTGCATGCACTACAAAATTAAAATTTAAAACAATTTTATGGTGGATATTTTCAAACAGGAACTCAATGGTTAGCCCAAGAGTGCCTGAAGGTTTACAATGATTCTCCTGCCTCAGCCTCCTGAGTGCCAAAATTGCATGTGTAAACCACCACATCAAATGTTTAAATAAACTTTACATCTTTAAGCAAAATGGTTTTGCTGTAAGGACATAGATATTTTTCAGTATGCCTGTAGGCATTAAATTACCAACCAATATCAATTGTCTACTTCCCCACACAAACCAAGTCAGTAACTTAAAGAGCATTTTTTTTTCTTCAAAGGTTCTTTAAATATAAAAGTAGTATTAATTTATTACATCCATGTTGTCTTTGCCCTATATTTTTCAGCTACATTCTAACGGCATTTCCAAGGATATTTTGAACAAGTGCGACTATAAACCCCACCCTGTATGAGGGCAGCGTCTATTTTAAATTTTCTTTCACAATTATAGTATCACATGCAACCGGGAACAAAAGCTACAAGGAACAGAGTGTAATGGGTCATGATGACTATTTCAGAACAGCTCGAACCTCCTTGAAGACTACGAGAAGGTGATGTGAGCTGAATTCAGAAGCAGAGAAGATGGGTTTTACTGCAAGCTGTACAGTTAAGCAGGGTAAAGACGTGTGTATATCTCTCTCTGTGTGTGTGTGTGTGAGAGAGAGAGAGAGAGAGAGAGAGAGAGAGAGAGAGAGAGAGAGAGAGAGAGGAGTGAGTTTAAAGCTATTGAAAGACACTCAAGTAAATTATTTACCCCAATGAAAGAAATGCATCTGGGTATTGTGAGTGTGTGTGTGTGTGTGTGTGTGTGTGTGTGTGTGTGTGTGTGTGTGTGTGTGTGTGTTTCTTAATACAAAGCACATATATAAACACACAGGGAATGGACTCTAAATCTCCAGCACATTTAGCTCCCACCGTTGGCCTCTAATGAAACAAACTGCATTTCTCCACCATCTTACCACGTCACCATTCCTGCCCCTGGTGAGTAGAATTATTACTACTATAGCAGAGCAGGTGAATGTTAATGTTCGAAGGCAAAAGAGATGTCAAAATGTGAGGTTATAATCCATTGTCTTCATGTTCTAAATGTACCACACTTGGGTCTGAGAGAGATGAGAAAAATCTACCGCTTTTTGTCTTGCCCTGGATTTTAATACCCTTGAGGGGCAGACTGCCCTTGTCCTAGCTCCTTGGCAGGAATTCTCACTGAGTGCAGGACCACTTTTGTCAAAACTAAGATTTTCAAACTATGCTCAGCATCAACGAGCTCTTAATGAGCAGTAACCTCCCGCATCCTGGAAAACATCTCCTTTCTGTTTGACCAGGATAACAGCCTTCAGTTCCTTGCCTGGGGATAATAAGCTAATGGATTCGGATGCGGGATAAAAACAAAGAATATTTGAAATCCAGTGATGCTTTTTTGCACTATGGTGACTCCCACCAACCTTCACTGGCTGCCTGGGAACGCAGCATGCTCTAATGAAATCCTTCGTCAGAAAACAACGCCATTTTTGAACTGCCCCTTGGTTGCTTAAGAACCATGACAGACAGATAGATTTCGCCGCTTAGCAAACATATTTGTCAATTTTTTCCCTGTGAAAACAAAATAGAAATCTTTTCATTAATCCTTTTCTTCCTAGCTTGAGTCCACCCAGGCAGAACCATCATGCTCCTTTTTTTTTTTTTTTTTTTTTTTCTGAGAAGTGACCTGCCAAACCATTTCTGATTGAAAAACACAAGCAAGAACTTAATGGTGTGGAACAAGCGAGTCAGCCGTCCCTGCAGTGCACCCCGTCACAATGAGAATATCTCCCTATGACTCAGAGGGAATCAGTCGAAAAGAAAAATAACAGCACAAACAGCAGCTTCGGAAATAAATGGCGACGTGTGCGGTGTAGGAAGCAGGCTGCGGTGATGACCATGCTACGGAGACCTGGCCGGGCTGCCTGCTGCTTTCTCCAACGGACGGCCAGAATGGGCAGCAGACTTTTCTTCCAGAGGAAGTCAGAGCATGCGCGGTTGCTTAGGCAGACTTCGGCCTAAGAAAACATTTGCTTCTCTTCTCCCAATCTATACGTTGTGGCAGCATCGTTGGTATATGCCAAAACACTTTGTCTGCATTTGATTAGTTTTGTTTTGTTTTGTTTGAGGGGTGGGTTTGAGTGGTGGTGGTGTGTGGGGGGGTGTTTGTTTACTTGGTTGGTATTCGTTCGTTTTTGTTTTGGGTTTTTTGTGTTTTGTTTTGTTTTGTT
>NC_046156.1:200042225-200179725 GCF_011064425.1 Rattus rattus | reverse complement strand
CCTCAGGAAGGAAGCTTTCACGTTATATCCCATTCAAATAGTCTGAGTTCTGTGTCCTAGGTGTGTGGTGTCTTCAGCAGCAGTGGATTACCTTCAACTTCTGAGAGCCAACCAAGGGCAACACAATACCCTATACTGTGTTGGGAATGACGTAGTCTACCCTATCCACTCTTTGAAGGGAGTTTTCTTGTGCCTTGCACTGAAAGTTTTGTTGTATATGGTTCTTCTTTGGAGAACTGCCAGACCAAGTAGTACAGCTTTCCTTAAGATATATCATGTAGAATTTTGGGTAAATACAAGGTGATTTCTTTAAGATATATTATGTATAACTTTAGGTAAATATAAGGTGATGTAATTCCTCGGGACTTAATCAAACCACCTTGGTATGACAGGTTCCTGGTCCCTTCTCTTTCTGTATCACCCTCCCTCTTTTCCCCCCTCCGAAATTGGAAAACCCCTCCCTTCTTTTCTGTGTCCCATTTTACATCACCTGTGTCTTGCTACTCTTCTCTCAAGTACTCTCTTCCCTGCTGCCTATGGTTGTTGTTGTAAAAATATAAAAAATTTAAAAAAAAAAAGTATCTTTGTCTTTTATCCCCAGTAGGTCTGGCACCGCGGTGCCCCAAGATATCTGCTGGATATCTTAATCTCAGTCAGCAAAGCCTCTCACCCACTCTGCTCCATCCCATATCACACTGCCAAAGGCCTCTCTCCGAGCCTGGCAGCAATTTCTCTACCTGTCTAGTTCCCAAGGCAGGCTTCCATGCCAGAAACACACATCCCAACTCTGTGGCGGCCCAGACGAGTCGCTGCACACTCCATTACACTTAAATCTCTACGTGAAAGAACGCACAACACAATAACGTTAGCTCCAATTGATAAGATATAATTGCCCACCTAAACATACAAAACCCAAAACACATCCATCCCTTAAAAACATTTGTAACAACCTGTAAAGGTACAGCGTGGAATCTTAGCATCACCCGCCATATTGTCCTGTCACGGCTTCTCTCTCTCTCCTTCCTGACTCTTCCTCCTTTCCATTCCAGTCTCCTCCTCTTCCTTCAAACTTCTTTCCCGCCCATCCTTCCTTCTCATCCAATGACAGGCCTCCTTCTATCTTGTACCTGCCTCACCTGTGACATCATCCCACATATGGTCCCTTTATACTTTTCTGTTTTTGTTTCTACCCCATGTTGCGTACTCATATTTGAAGATTTAGACCCAGGAATCATGGATGAGACAGAAACACAGTATTTGTCTTTCTGGGGTCTTGGTTACTTCACTCAGGTTAATCTTTACTAAGTCCATGCATTTACCTATAAGTTTCCTATTTCATCATTGCTTATAACTGGATAGTAGTCTAATGTTGGGTATATGCATAGAGTTGTATGTGGCATTGATTCTAAACTTTATTGCACAATGGTCTAACAGAATACATAAAATTATTTCAAGTTTTCTGTTAAAGTTTGTTTTGTATCTCAGCACATGGCCTATTTTAGAGAAAGTTTCCGAGTGCTGCTGAGGAGAATATGTGTTCTCTGACATTCAGATGGAATCCTGTATACATCTGTTAGATCCATTTGATAAAGTGCATCATTTCATTTATGAAGTTTCTCTGTGTACTTTAGTCCAGGTGATCTATCTGTTGAATAAAGTGCAGTGTTGAAATCACCTACTGTAACTTTAATTTTTTTCAAATGCCTATTTTTAATAATGGTTCTTAAAAAGCATGTTTCTCTCTATGGAGTCCTGACAAATGGAGTTCAGCAATGCAATGTAAGACAGACCAATACACGTGTGTCATTAGCGAAGAAACCATTGTGTGTTCTTTGCCATGCTTGCTTGAGTAGAACATCCTTTCTCCTGTGTCTCTGTCAGTCAAACGTTTCTTCCCAAGTCTGCCTTAGCCTTTCACCTATGCTCACTTCAGGAAAACATTCCTTCACATGTTTGTCCCAGCAAAACACCGTCCAACACAACTGACATTCCAAGGAACCCATAAAGTTTCTTCTTCAACCTACAATTATTGGGTTTGTGTTTATCTGTGCCTTTAATTCCATTAGCACGCTTTTTATGAAATTGGGGATACCATAGTTTGGTGCATATTTGTTCAGTATTTTAGTATTTTCCTGAGGAACTGATTACTTAATTACAATGAGGTGTCCTTTTATGTCTTTTCTGTTTAGCTTTAGTTTGAAGTCTATTCTGTCAGATATTAGATAGCAATGCCTTCTTGCTTCCTTGAGCCCATTTGCTTGGGACAGTTTTCCCATTCTTTCACTGTAAAGTGGGAAAGCCTTTATTACTTCAAAGTTAAATTGAGTTTCTTGTCAACAAAAGGTAGATGGGTTTTGTTTCTTTTTTTTTTTTTTTTCTTTTTTTCGGAGCTGGGGACCGAACCCAGGGCCTTGTGCTTGCTAGGCAAGTGGTTTACCACTGAGCTAAATCCCCAACCCTGGGTTTTGTTTCTTAATCTATTCAGCTAGCTCGTGTCTTTTGCTTGGAGAATTGAGGCCATTAATATTTAGAGTTATTCTGTTGTTTGTCTGCTGGTTTATGTTCTCAGTTGTGCTGTGCATTTCACAGAATGATAGCTTTGTGTGTTTTCTTTTCAGAATCCCTTAGCTGTGCTTATTCCTCTCTTCAGTTCAAAGTACTTCTTAAAGTATTCTGTTTAGCTTCTTGTTGTTGTTGTTGTTGTTGTTGTTGCTGCTGCTGCTGCTGCTGCTGCTGCTGCTGTTGTACATGAATTATTTCAGGGTGTTTGGTTCATGGAACATCTTTCTTTCTCATTCATCTATGTTAGATTGTCTTTCTAGGCATAATAGTCTAGGTTGGCAGCCATGTCTTTTAGAACTAGATGTGCATTGTTACAGTCTCTGGTTCTTAGACTTTCCACTAATAAATCAAGTGTTTAGCCAAAAATCATACACAGACTGAACCTGGGCCTCCACGCACATATGTAGCAGATATGTGGCTTGGTCTTCATGTGGGTCCTGAACAGCTGGAGTGGGGGCTATTCTAAAAGTTGTTGCTTGTGGGTGGGATGTGTTCTACTAGCTGGGCTGCCTTGTCTGGCATCAGTGAGAGAGAAAGTGCCTAGTCCTGCAGAGACTTCATGAACCAAGGTAGGAGGATACCCGCAGGGACCCTGGCCTGCTCGGAGGAGAGGGAGAGGAAGGGTGGGAGGAAGGATTGTAGGAGGGAGTGACTAGGAAAGGGACAAATGAGCAGGATATAAAGTGAATAAGTAAAATAAATAAATAAAATAGTTTTAAATAAATAAAAGGAAATCAGGTGTTATTATGCTAATCTTTCCTTTACATAAGAGTTGTGGGAATTTGGTTTTTCGTTTGTTGGTTGGCTGGTTTTGTGTGTTTTTAAATATCTTTTTCTTGTTCTTTTATTTAGTGTTTTAGCTAGGGTATGCTGTGGAGTGTCTCCTTCCGGTCTTGTCTAGTTGAGGTTCTCTGTGTTTCTTCTATGTGTATGGATATGTCTTTCCTTCACGGGGATGTTTTTTTCTATGATGTTGTAAATATCTGTTCTTTGCCATTGGCCTGGGATTCGTCTCTGTCATCTGTGCCTATACTTCCAAGAACTGATCTTTTGATCGTGTCCCACATTCTCTTTATGTACATTTCCTGTGCTTTTAAAATTTTTGAGATTCCTTTCTTATTTCATCTAGATACTCCTCTTTATCTTTGAATCCTATATTCTGTGTCTGCCTGACTTGTTCCATTTATGAAGCTTCCCACTGGGTTTAATAACTGAGATACTGAGTTTCCCAGTTTCATTACAGGTAGACACAACTGGCCAAAATCCATAGATCAATTGATAGTAGGGTGCCTGCCCCAAATTAACATATTGACAATGCAATCCCTACACTTAAGGTACAGGGAACATCATGTAGGAGGGGACAGAAAGATTGAAGAATCAGAAGACAAAGCTATTGAAAAGAAAGGTTCTTCTTAGGAAGGAAGGAAGGAAGGAAGGAAGGAAGGAAGGAAGGAAGGAAGGAAGGAAGAAGGGAAGGGAGAGAGAGAGAAAATGAACAGAGGGATCTAGAAAAAATCACATGGAGTAGAGGTGAATGACCAAGACATTCTCTAGAAATTGATAAAATATTATTTTTTTAAAAAGTAATTTACTTTAAATGAACAATAATTTTAATAACTAAAAGAAGCTAAATGTATTTTCCTGAAAGCAAATCTAATTCTGCCTTTCTTTTCTCTTTAGGGGAGGTGGTCCCACAATGGCTGTACCATCTTCTTTTAATGGAACTAATGCTGATTTTTTCCCAAAGCATTGAGATTACTCTATATGATCCCAAGTAGCAGCAAAGATTGGTAGAAAACACTTCACAGAATCATTGAATAGTTTAATAGAGATGTTCCTACTGATACCTTGTAAAATTTTGCTGAAATGATTAAGTACAGAGGAAAAGAGGAATAAATCCACAACAAGGAAGGAAATGTACATCTACTGGTGAGCTTTCCACTTTTTGGAATAAAACTCTGCGCGCACACACACACACACACACACACACAATGCCAGTATACACTCACTCATGCACACACACACACACACACACACACACACATACCCCGTTTGAGTATATACTCACTCACTCATGCACGCATACATGCACACACACATGCATGCACACACATTTGAATGTGCACTAGTGCCCTCGTGCGTGCATGCATGTGCACACCATGAGAAGCAACAGTGAACAACAAACAGAGCCAGCATAAGCTCGATCTCCATTCTGCTCTCCTATGCTGTCCTGGTGGAGTGTCCAGGTCTCGGCTCTTGCTCTCTCCTCCACGATCTCCATTCCTAGTCTTGATGACTTTATCCAGCTTTATTTCTTTCAATTTTGTCTCCTGCATGTCATGTCCAGATTCTGCTCCCAAACCCCAAACTTGCACATACACATGTGTAACCATTAACTCAAATTTAGAATGTCCCAAACCAAATTCACCTTCTCTTCTTAAAAGAAAAAAATCTCCATTTGCAGTCCTTTTGGTCCTGGTCCTGGGAATATTATCTTTTTATTTTGAATTAATTTCAGAATCACAGAAAGGTTAAAAATTACTGTGCTGTTACTGTGAACTCTTCATTCCACTTTCTCCAAAATAAGATCTCACACTACCATACTGGGACTACAGTAGATGAATGCATTGAAACTGGTAAAAATATTAACTAAATCTGGTCTGGGTTACCTCATTCAAGATGATATTTTCTAGTTCCATCCATTTGCCTGCAAAATTCATGATGTCCTTGTTTTTAATAGCTGAGTACCACTCCATTGTGTAAATGAACCACATTTTCTTTATCCATTCTCCAGCTGAGGAAGATCTAGGTTGTTTCCAGCTTCTGACTATTATAAATAAGGCTGCTATGAACACAGTGGAGCACGTGTCCTTGTGGGATGGTAGAGCATCTTTTGGGTATGTACCCAGAAGTGGTATAGCTGAGTCTTGAGGTAGAACTATTCCCAGTTTTCTGGAAAAGCCCCAGATGGATTTCCTGAGTGGTTATACAAGTTCAAACTCCCACTAGCAATGGAGGAGTGCTCCCCTTGCTCCACATCCTCCCCAGCATGTGCTATCCCTTGAGTGTTTGATTGGTGTGAGGTGTCTCAGGGTCATTTGATTTGCATTTCCCAAATGACTAAGGATGTTGAACATTTCTTTAAGTGTTTCTCGACCATTGGAGATTCCTGTTGAGAATTCTCTTTTTAGCTCTATATCACATTTTTTTAATTAGATTACTTGGGTTGTTGGTGACTAATTTCTTGAGTTCTTTATATATTTTGGATATTGGCCCTCTGTCAGGTGTAGGATTGGTGAAGATCTTTTTTTAAAAAAAAAAACTGTAGTAAATAATTAATGAAAAAAGAAAAAACACTGACCGTGTTTGGGTCTTACCGGCTCCTCTTCACGCGATCCCCGTTCTGCTGCCCGGTTCTATGATGTGAACCAAATGCTTAGATTTCTGTACCTGCAGCTGTGGTGTTTGGAACGGCTCCATTACTCCACAGAAAGGGCTGCATGTTCTCTCTCTCTCTCTCTCTCTCTCTCTCTCTCTCTCTCTCTCTCTCTCTCTCTCTCCCTCTCCTCTCCCCCCTCCCTCTCCTCTCTCTCTCTCTCTCTCTCTCTCTCCTCTCAGCCCTGGAGACCATTGTCAGTTCCACATCTCTATAATTGTGTCATGTCAAAAACACAACGTGAGGCGAATGATTCCAAGGGCTTCACTTCAGGGTGACATGCATCTCAGTGTTGTACATTCCTTCTTTTTTTATTCTGAACAATCCTCACCCACACAGATACGCGAATTTGTTCATCCATTCACTTGTCAGAGAACATGTGGGGTGTTTCCAGGGATTTTTTTTTTTTTAATTATCACAAACAAGCCTGCTGTGAATACCTGTATGCCTGTTTTAGTTAAACTCACCTTTTCATTCTGTAAGATAAATATCTTGGAGTATGGCTGCTGGGTTATACTGAAGTGTGTTTTGCTCTGTAAGAAAATGTTGGAGGCTAGAGAGGTGGCTTAGTGGTTAACAGTAGGTGCTGCTCTGGTAAAGGACAGGTTCTATTCCTGACCCCTGTGTAGACAGACAGTTAGCAACTGCCTAGAACTCCAGCTCAGAGGTTCTGATGCCTATGGCTGCCATGAGCACCTGCACTACTGTATGCATCTCTCTCTCTCTCTCTCTCTCTCTCTCTCTCTCTCACACACACACACACACACACACACAACACACATAAACATAAAAGTAAATCAAAAAGAAAAGGATCTCTCTCTCTCTCTCTCTCTCTCTCTCTCTCTCTCTCTCTCTCTCTCACACACACACACACACACACACACACACACACACACACACATCCCTAAACATAAAAGTAAATCAAAAAGAAAAGGATCTCTCTCTCTCTCTCTCTCTCTCTCACACACACACACACACACACACACACACACAAACACACATCCCTAAACATAAAAGTAAATCAAAAAGAAAAGGATCTCTCTCTCTCTCTCTCTCTCTCTCTCTCTCTCTCTCACACACACACACACACACACACACACACACACACACACACACACACACAAACACACATCCCTAAACATAAAAGTAAATCAAAAAGAAAAGGATCTCTCGGAGGCCGTGGAGAGCTCATAGGCAACACCCCACGAACAAGCTTGAGCCTGGGGACCACAGGTAAGACAAACTTTTCTGCTACAAACGACTTGCCTGGTGATCTCGGGTCACACAGAGGCGGAGTTCCTCTGGGGCCGGACACTTCCGGTGTTTGGCCAGAGTCTCGGACCAGCGGAGGATCCCTGCCTTCAGCAGCTCTCTGCTCCCAGGCCCCCTGGAGGGGAGTTCTTGCCGCCTGGTCGGGCGGGCTCTCCTGAGGCAGCAGAGCGGAGGAGACCACCAACGCTGCCCACCCCTACCCACATCCCTGGCCCAGGAGGAAACTGTCTGACGGCCTCTGGGTACCCGAGAGGAGGGGCCCAGGAGCAGCAGATCCACTGCGCCTGAGACACCGCACCTGAAGGGACCGACCGGATAAACAGTTCTCTGCACCCAAATCCCGTGGGAGGGAGAGCTAAACCTTCAGAGAGGCGGACACGCCTGGGAAACCAGAAGAGACTGCACGCTGCACACAGTACTGACCCCAGAGGAAAACAAAAGCTATCTGGAACCCTGGTGCACGGAACCTCCCGGAAGGGGCGGCGCAGATCTTCCTGGCTGCTGAGGCCGTGGAGAGCTCATAGGCAACACCCCGAGAGCAAACTTGAGCCTGGGGACCACAGGTAAGACAAACTTTTCTGCTACAAACGACTTGCCTGG
This sequence comes from Rattus rattus, assembly GCF_011064425.1. Classification (NCBI taxonomy): domain Eukaryota; kingdom Metazoa; phylum Chordata; class Mammalia; order Rodentia; family Muridae; genus Rattus; species Rattus rattus. Next base: position 200,171,855 of record NC_046156.1, on the reverse strand, counting down.
TGAACTCAAGACACAGGCTCACAGGAACAGCTGAAGACCTGTAGAGAAGAAAAACTACGCGCCCGAAAACAGAACACTCTGTCCCCATAACTGGCTGAAAGAAAACAGGAAAACAGGTCTACAGCACTCCTGAAACACAGGCTTATAAGACAGTCTAGCCACTGTCAGAAATAGCAGAACAAAGTAACACTAGAGATAATCTGATGGCGAGAGGCAAGCGCAGGAACCCAAGCAACAGAAACCAAGACTACATGGCATCATCGGAGCCCAATTCTCCCACCAAAGCAAACACAGAATATCCAAACACACCAGAAAAGCAAGATCTAGTCTCAAAATCATATTTGATCATGATGTTGGAGGACTTCAAGAAAGACATGAAGAACTCCCTTAGAGAAACACAGGTAAACATAAACAAACAAGTAGAAGCCTACAGAGAGGAATCGCAAAAATTCCTAAAAGAATTCAGGAAAACATAAATAAACAAGTAGAAGCCCATAGAGAGGAGTCACAAAATCCCTGAAAGAATTCCAGGAAAACACAATCAAACAGTTGAAGGAATTAAAAATGGAAATAGAAGCAATCAAGAAAGAACACATGGAAACAACCCTGGATATAGAAAACCAAAAAAGAAGAGACAAGGAGCTGTAGATACAAGCATCACCAACAGAATACAAGAGATGGAAGAGAGAATCTCAGGAGCAGAAGATTCCATAGAAATCATTGACTCAACTGTCAAAGATAATGTAAAGCGGAAAAAGCTACTGGTCCAAAACATACAGGAAATCCAGGACTCAATGAGAAGATCAAACCTAAGGATAATAGGTATAGAAGAGAGTGAAGACTCCCAGCTCAAAGGACCAGTACATATCTTCAACAAAATCATAGAAGAAAACTTCCCTAACCTAAAAAAAGAGATACCCATAGGCATACAAGAAGCCTACAGAACTCCAAATAGATTGGACCAGAAAAGAAACACGTCCCGTCACATAATAGTCAAAACACCAAACACACAAAATAAAGAAAGAATATTAAAAGCAGTAAGGGAAAAAGGTCAAGTAACATATAAAGGCAGACCTATCAGAATCACACCAGACTTTTCGCCAGAAACTATGAAGGCCAGAAGATCCTGGACTGATGTCATACAGACCCTAAGAGAACACAAATGCCAGCCCAGGTTACTGTATCCTGCAAAACTCTCAATCAACATAGATGGAGAAACCAAGATATTCCATGACAAAACCAAATTTACACAATATCTTTCTACAAATCCAGCACTACAAAGGATAATAAATGGTAAAGCCCAACATAAGGAGGCAAGCTATACCTAGAAGAAGCAAGAAACTAATCGCCTTTGGCAACAAAAAAAAAGAGAAGAAAAGCACACAAACATAACCTCACATCCAAATATGAATACAACAGGAAGCAATAATCACTATTCCTTAATATCTCTCAACATCAATGGCCTCAACTCCCCAATAAAAAGACATAGATTAACAAACTGGATACGCAACGAGGACCCTGCATTCTGCTGCCTACAGGAAACACACCTCAGAGACAAAGACAGACACTACCTCAGAGTGAAAGGCTGGGAAACAACTTTCCAAGCAAATGGTCGGAAGAAGCAAGCTGGAGTAGCCATTCTAATATCAAATAAAGTCAATTTTCAACTAAAAGTCATCAAAAAAGATAAGGAAGGACACTTCATATTCATCAAAGGAAAAATCCACCAAGATGAACTCTCAATCCTAAATATCTATGCCCCAAATATAAGGGCACCTACATACGTAAAAGAAACCTTACTAAAGCTCAAAACACACATTACACCTCACACAATAATAGTAGGAGATTTCAACACCCCACTCTCATCAATGGACAGATCATGGAAACAGAAATTAAACAGAGACGTAGAAAGACTAAGAGAAGTCATGAGCCAAATGGACTTAACAGATATTTATAGAACATTCTATCCTAAAGCAAAAGGATATACCTTCTTCTCAGCTCCTCATGGTACTTTCTCCAAAATTGACCATATAATTGGTCAAAAAATGGGCCTCAACAGGTACAGAAAGATAGAAATAATCCCATGCGTGCTATCAGACCACCACGGCCTAAAACTGGTCTTCAATAACAATAAGGGAAGAATGCCCACATATACGTGGAAATTGAACAATGCTCTACTCAATGATAACCTGGTCAAGGAAGAAATAAAGAAAGAAATTAAAAACTTTTTAGAATTTAATGAAAATGAAGATACAACATACCCAAACTTATGGGACACAATGAAAGCTGTGCTAAGAGGAAAACTCATAGCGCTGAGTGCCTGCAGAAAGAAACAGGAAAGAGCATATGTCAGCAGCTTGACAGCACACCTAAAAGCTCTAGAACAAAAAAAGAAGCAAATACACCCAGGAGGAGTAGAAGGCAGGAAATAATCAAACTCAGAGCGAAATCAACCAAGTAGAAACAAAAAAGGACCATAGAAAGAATCAACAGAACCAAAAGTTGGTTCTTTGAGAAAATCAACAAGATAGATAAACCCTTAGCCAGACTAACGAGAGGACACAGAGAGTGTGTCCAAATTAACAAAATCAGAAATGAAAAGGGAGACATAACTACAGATTCAGAGGAAATTCAAAAATCATCAGATCTTACTATAAAAGCCTATATTCAACAAAACTTGAAAATCTGCAGGAAATGGACAATTTCTAGACAGATACCAGGTACCGAAGTTAAATCAGGAACAGATAAACCAGTTAAACAACCCCATAACTCCTAAGGAAATAGAAGAAGTCATTAAAGGTCTCCCAACCAAAAAGAGCCCAGGTCCAGACGGGTTTAGTGCAGAATTCTATCAGACCTTCATAGAAGACCTCGTACCAATATTATCCAAACTATTCCACAAAATTGAAACAGATGGAGCACTACCGAATTCCTTCTATGAAGCCACAATTACTCTTATACCTAAACCACACAAAGACCCAACAAAGAAAGAGAACTTCAGACCAATTTCCCTTATGAATATCGATGCAAAAATACTCAATAAAATTCTGGCAAACCGAATCCAAGAGCACATCAAAACAATCATTCACCATGATCAAGTAGGCTTCATCCCAGGCATGCAGGGATGGTTTAATATACGGAAAACCATCAACGTGATCCATTATATAAACAAACTGAAAGAACAAAACCACATGATCATTTCATTAGATGCTGAGAAAGCATTTGACAAAATTCAACACCCCTTCATGATAAAAGTCCTGGAAAGAATAGGAATTCAAGGCCCATACCTAAACATAGTAAAAGCCATATACAGCAAACCAGTTGCTAACATTAAACTAAATGGAGAGAAACTTGAAGCAATCCCACTAAAATCAGGGACTAGACAAGGCTGCCCACTCTCTCCCTACTTATTCAATATAGTTCTTGAAGTTCTAGCCAGAGCAATCAGACAACAAAAAGGAGGTCAAGGGATACAGATCGGAAAAGAAGAAGTCAAAATATCACTATTTGCAGATGATATGATAGTATATTTAAGTGATCCCAAAAGTTCCACCAGAGAACTACTAAAGCTGATAGACAACTTCAGCAAAGTAGCTGGGTATAAAATTAACTCAAATAAATCAGTAGCCTTCCTCTACACAAAAGAGAAACAGGCCGAGAAAAAAATAAGGGAAATGAAACGCTTCATAATAGATCCAAATAATTTAAAAGTACCTCGGTGTGACTTTAACCAAGCAAGGGAAAGATCTGTACAATAGGAACTTCAAGACTCTGAAGAAAGAAATTGAAGAAGATCTCAGAAGATGGAAAGATCTCCCATGCTCATGGATTGGCAGGATTAATATAGTAAAAATGGCCATTCTACCAAAAGCGATCTACAGATTCAATGCAATCCCCATCAAAATACCAATCCAATTCTTCAAAGAGTTAGACAGAACAATCTGCAAATTCATCTGGAATAACAAAAAACCCAGGATAGCTAAAACTATCCTCAACAATAAAAGGACTTCAGGGGGAATCACTATCCCAGATCTCAAGCAGTATTACAGAGCAATAGTGATAAAAACTGCATGGTATTGGTACAGAGACAGACAGATAGACCAATGGAACAGAATTGAAGACCCAGAAATGAACCCACATACCTATGGGCACTTGATTTTTGACAAAGGAGCCAAAACCATCCAATGGAAAAATGATAGCATGTTCAGTAAATGGTGCTGGTTCAACTGGAGGTCAACATGTAAAAGAATGCAGATCGATCCATGCTTATCACCCTGTACAAAGCTTAAGTCCAAGTGGATCAAGGACCTCCACATCAAACCAGATACACTCAAACTAATAGAAGAAAAACTAGGGAAGCATTTGGAACACATGGGCACTGGAAAAAATTTCCTGAACAAAACACCCATGGCTTATGCTCTAAGATCAAGAATCGACAAATGGGATCTCATAAAACTGCAAAGCTTCTGTAAGGCAAAGGACACTGTGGTTAGGACAAAACGGCAACCAACAGATTGGGAAAAGATCTTTACCAATCCTACAACAGATAGAGGGCTTATATCCAAAATATACAAAGAACTGAAGAAGTTAGACAGCAGGGAGACAAATAACCCTATTAAAAAATGGGGTTCAGAGCTAAACAGAGAATTCACAGCTGAGGAATGCCGAATGGCTGAGAAACACCTAAAGAAATGTTCAACATCGTTAGTCATAAGGGAAATGCAAATCAAAACAACCCTGAGATTTCACCTCACACCAGTGAGAATGGCTAAGATCAAAAACTCAGGTGACAGCAAATGCTGGCGAGGATGTGGAGAAAGGGGAACACTCCTCCATTGTTGGTGGGGTTGCAGACTGCTACAACCATTCTGGAAATCAGTCTGGAGGTTCCTCAGAAAATTGGACATTGAACTGCCTGAGCATCCAGCTATACCTCTCTTGGGCATATACCCAAAAGATGCCCCAACATATAAAAAAGACACGTGCTCCACTATGTTCATCGCAGCCTTATTCATAATAGCCAGAAGCTGGAAAGAACCCAGGTGCCCTTCAACAGAGGAATGGATACAGAAAATGTGGTACATCTACACAATGGAATATTACTCAGCCATCAAAAACAATGACTTTGTGAAATTCGTAGGCAAATGGTTGGAACTGGAAACTATCATCCTGAGTGAGCTAACCCAATCACAGAAAGACATACATGGTATGTACTCATTGATAAGTGGCTATTAGCCCAAATGCTTGAATTACCCTAGATGCCTAGAACAAATGAAACTCAAGACGGATGATCAAAATGTGAATGCAGATCGCTCCTGAGAGACACAGCCAGAATACAGCAAATACAGAGGCGTATGCCAGCAGGAAACCACTGAACTGAGAACAGGACCCCTGTTGAAGGAATCAGAGAAAGAACTGGAAGAGCTTGAAGGAGCTCAAGACCCCATATGTACAGCAATGCCAACCAACCAGAGCTTCCAGGGACTAAGCCACTACCCAAAGACTATACATGGACTGACCCTGGACTCTGACCTCGAGGGTTGCAATGAATATCCTAGTAAGAGCACCAGTGGAAGGGGAAGCCCTGGGTCCTGCTAAGACTGAACCCCAGTGAACTAGACTGTTGGGGGAGAGGGCAGCAATGGGGGAGGGTTGGGAGGGGAACACCCATAAGGAAGGGAGGGGGAGGGGATGTTTGCCGGAAACAGGGAAAGGGAATAACACTCGAAATGTATATAAGAAAAACTCAAGTTAATAAAAAAAAAAAAAAGAAAGAAAAGGATCTCTCTCTCTCTCTCTCTCTCTCTCTCTCTCTCTCTCTCTCACACACACACACACACACACACACACACACACACACACACAAACACACATCCCTAAACATAAAAGTAAATCAAAAAGAAAAGGAAGGAAGGGAAAAAAAGAAAGAAAGAAAGAAAGAAAGAAAGAAAGAAAGGAAGGAAGGAAGGAAGGAAGGAAGGAAGGAAGGAAGGAAGGAAGGAAGAAGGAAAAGAGGTCCTTGATTATGGCAGAAAACAGTTTGTCTAACCGTTGTTTGGTACCCCTACTCTTCACAGGCCTGATGGGTATTCCTGAGTCACCATCTCCAGCTGCAGCTTAATCCAGCCTGGCCCGCCCACAGCCCCTCACTATCTAGCATCCCCTTCAGTTCATGTTGTTCAACTTCTGCCTTACCAGTGCCCACACTGAGGACTTTTCATGGGTGTCCCTTTCATCTGCCAAATAAGCTACTTTCATTTGTCTCTGGGGCTGTTTCTACAGATCCTTTGTAAATGATACACTGAGGGGATTGTTCATGTTTTCTCTATGTATTTGGAAGAACTCAGGCAATGCACTCTATGCCCAGGAGTCATCTTCTCATTGATGTGTGTGTGTGTGTGTGTGTGTGTGTGTGTGTGTGTGTGTGTGTGTGTGTGTGTGTGTGTAAGATATGTACAGTTGTGTAGATGGGTGCATTGTGTGTATATGTGTGCATATATACACCTGTCTTTGTGCATGTGGAAACCAGAAGTCGACACTGGGTGTCTTCCTCAATTTCTGGCCACCCTATTTTCTGAACCAGGGTCTCCCATTGAAGCTCGCTGATTCTGCTGGACTGATTGACCTACATGCACCAAAGAATTCTTATCTCTCTGTCACCAGCGCTGGAACTGTAGACACACGCTCTTGCTCCTGGCTTTTGTGTAGGTGCTAGGGATCCAAACTAGGGTTCTTAATGTTTGCTCAGCAAGTGCTTTATCAATTGAGCCATCTCTAATCCACTTGGCTAACTTTAATAAATTCTAATGGCCAAAGAATAAAAAAAATAGAAAAATATAGAAAATATGGAGTGGGAATAAAAGCTAGTAAGTATGTTTGCCGGACTCCTGCATGAGAGCATTTCCTATCATCATCACCTGTCTTCTGCTCAAGGAAAGATGTAAATCAATGGAAAACGGAGGACTATGGGGGGATAACCAAAGTCGCCTGTCTCCTTAGGTCAAATCTCAATCCATCTGAGTTTAAATGAATAGATTAGATGTAAATGTGGATGAGAGGAAAAGAGACTAGGAAGGGAAAGGAGGCATATACATTGATTAAGACATGGCCCCAAACTGTTTCATGACTTCCTTTTGACCTCTCCTCCTTTGTGTCTATACAGTTTAAAAACCTCCTGGACAGCAGGTCTTAGATAGCTGATATGCATGATTAGTGCCTGCAGAACCCATCGGTCACATACCACATGTTCTGTTCAAGTTAGCATACAATTGAACGATCCCACTTGAAAAATGCTACTCCACTGATTAAAAGGAATTCTTGAAGGTCTAGGTCTTCAGAAAGCTTTTTCTAACAGCTCTTTCCCCAGCCCCAGAGTCATAAATACTATTCATATTGTGAATTGTGTTGTGCTTTAAAATATTTTTGCCGCCATTTCTCCTCTCTGTGTGTTATCAGGGGTGTATGTGCACGTATGTGTGTTTGCAAGTGTGTGAGAGTCTCAGTTAGGGTTACTATTGCTGTGACGAAATACCACGACCGAAATCAACTTGAGAAGGATAGGGTTTATCTATTTTGCATATTCTGTATTACAGTTCATTGAGAGGAACTAAGATAAGGAACTCAAACTGGGGAGGAACCTGGAGGCAGGAGCCGATAAAGAGTGGTGTTTACTGACTTGTTCCTCATAGTTTGCTTAGCCTGCTTTCTTACAGAACCCAATAAAGTTGTATCCCTACCCACAATGGGCTGGGCCCTCCCCGAGTCAATCACTAGTTAAGAACATGCCCTACAGGCTTGCCTACATCCTGACCTTGTGGGGGCATTCTCTCAACCCAGGCTCCCTCCTCTGAGATGAGTCTAGCTTGCAACAAGTTGACAGAAAAGTAGCCAGCACTGTCTGTGGACATGCGTTTGGGTGTACACGTGCATATGTGCACTACAGGAAGAGTCAAGAGCTGACACTGAGCCTTCCTCCATCACTGTCCACTTTATTCACTGTGGCTGGGGCTGTCCCTGACCTTGAAGCTCACCAATTACAGCAAGTCTAGATAGCCACCTTATCCCTGGGACCCCATCTCTGCCTCCTTAGTTCTGGGGTTACAGGCAACCCCGGATGCCCACAAAGCTTTTCCATGAGTTCTTGGTATCCAAGGTCTAGTGGTCCCCACACTTGCCTGACAGGTTCTACCGGCTGAACCCTCTTCCCAGCTCCTCATTTCCTAACTAAATATTTTAGATGCAGATGATACTGGTGTTGTGCCTATAGTATTTATTTAAGCAATGGTTGATGAGTGCTAGGCTAAATGAGCAATTTACAGACAGGAGGTATTTTACTTGCAATTGCCCATAAATATTTGGCATAAATATAAATATAATAAATATGTGAGCAAAAGCCTATAAATACTGCACTGTACTCCTGTTACGAGTAATCACAAACCATATATATATATATATATATATATATATATATATATATATATATATCAATTTACCTTAAGAGCCCAAGCCGTTCATGAAAATTCATTACTAGGCAAGAGCTGAAAGCCAAGGGAACAATGTGTTCTTTCTCTTCTACTTCAATTATTTTTACATAACTCCTAATTCTGTGATGAGACATTTTAGAATATTGATTGCTTTTTAAAAATCTACAGATTGCCTCGGCGAGTGCCAGAGGCTCTGTAGGTACTTAAGAATTATGTGGAAAGAAAAGTTCCAATAAACTGGTTACAAATCTTAATTTGCAATTTGAACTGTTTACTGCGGAGTACGCAATTTTCCCTTTGGGGGAATTTGACAGTCTTTAAAGCAATGTGCTACTGTTCCCCCCAAATTGGAACATTCCCTCCTAGAGGAAGGAGAGGCTTCTAAGGTTCAAGAGACTAACAAGTCCCAGGGGAACCCCTGGGAGGATGGGGACTCAAGAGATACAGGAAGCTGAGGACTCTAAAGGAGTTAACAGATTTTCCAAGCCTCTCCCCAAGGTTATAAAATCAGAAAATGGTTGTGGGGAAGAGGAACTTCCTGTGGAGTTGACAGGTTGGCGATTCTGAAGATACAGCTTTCACCACAGCGCTGGGGTGGGCACTGCTGGGATGTGGCAGCTTTTGTACTACCCCCACTCCTAAGAGGTAACCTAAGAGGTAACCTGGGGACCTGCTGGCTCACTAAACTCATCCTCAGGGGAGTGGCTTCACGGGTCTTGTCCTTGGTATCTCATCTGGGACAAATAGATACTTATTTACTTCTCTGTGGGAGAGGCTATATAACAATAACTCAGAGATACTACACCCTTACAAAAAGAGGACATTTCATCCAGGTATCTAGAGCTAGAATTCCAAAAGTCCAGGGAGGAGAGAGACTAGGCTCCTCTTTGGACCACCTTTGTGGGCAGTGACTTAGAAGCTAGAAACCCAACCAAAAACTGTCTTCTTATAGTATTGCTTATATTTTTACTGTTATCTCCCAAAACACAGAAGTAATTGGTAGCCCAAGGGAATCCTCAAAGCAAAGGGGACAGGGCCACTCCTGTGGCTCCAGAGGATGGAGAACTGAGGCCCATTATCTACTCATGCTCTTCTTCCTGCAGTGGATGCGTCCATCTGAGTATCCTTTCTTGTTCATGTCACCATTGTTTATAGATCAAGAAACTGTTGCTGGAATGGCTCCAACAGAAGCAAAGACTCAAAGGATTGGGGATCCCTTGGCCTCTCGGCAAAGGGTGAACCACTTCCTTATTGAATGGTAGTTACACTGGTGTCTCTGGTTAATTTTTAGGGTGTTTTAGAATCAGAAATAATGCTACATGAATACAAAGTGAATAATAGCAATGGCTACCATCATAAGAGCTTGCTGAAGAGAATTAAAACATGCCCACATTAAAAGGTCTGTACATTGAGCAGGGTCTGATGCTACACAGCTGCAATCCTAACAGGCAGAAGGCAGAGACAGAAAGACTGAGGTAAGCCTGGGCTACATAGTGAGACTTTGTCTCAAACAAAATCAAAGCAAAGAAAAAGAGTTGGATATACATATTACGTTAACAACGTGAACTGGAGGCCTCTGCCTATCCACAAGTGAAAGGATACGTTTTTAGATTTTGATACAATGGAGCACCACTGGGAACAAAGAGGGGAAAGTAGAAATACGCAGAGTAACAGACAATATGCCGGACAAAAGTATCTAGGCACATAAAGAGTACATAGTATATAATTCTATTTCTGTGAAATGAAGTGCTGAAATAATTAGAATTCAGTTATAGTGACTTTAAAGGAATAGACCCATGTTATGTTGGGATGAGGCATGGGAACGCTGACTGTAAAGCAATTTAAGAAACTTAGGGGATAATAATCTTGGAGCTTTCTTGTCATTGCTATTGGTTGGTTGGTTGGTTGGCTGGTTGGTTGGCTGGTTGGTTGGTTGGTTGGTTGTTGATTGGTTGGTTGGCTGGATGGTTGGTTGGTTGGTTGATTGGTTGGTTGGTTGATTGGTTGGTTGGTTGATTGGTTGGTTGGTTGTTGATTGGTTGGTTGGTTGATTGGTTGGTTGGTTGGTTGGCTGGCTGGCTGGCTGGCTGGCTGGTTGGTTGGTTGGTTGATTGGTTGGTTGGTTGGTTGGTTGGGTGGTTGGTTGGTTGGTTGGTTGATTGATTGGTTGATTGGTTGGTTGGTTGGTTGGCTGGCTGGCTGGCTGGCTGATTGGTTGGTTGGTTGGTTGCTGGTTGGGTGGTTGGCTGGCTGGCTGGCTGGCTGGCTGGCTGGCTGGCTGGCTGGCTGGTTGGTTGGTTGGTTGGTTGGTTGGTTGGTTGGTTGGTTGGTTGGTTGGTTGGTTGGTTGGTTGGTTGGTTGGCTGGCTGGCTGGCTGGTTGGTTGGTTGGTTGGTTGGCTGGCTGGCTGGCTGGCTGGCTGGTTGGTTGGTTGGTTGGTTAGTTGGTTGGCTGGTTGATTGTTTGATTGGTTGGTTGGTTGGTTGCTTGCTTGCTTGCTTGCTTGCTTGCTTGCTTTTGAGACAAAGTCTCATTATATAGCCTAACCTGGTCTCGAACTCCTGATTATCCTGCCTCTACCTCTCAGGTGCTAGAATCACAGGCACACACTACTTTGCCCAGCCTCCCTATACTTCAATTGAATAAACAGTAGCTCATGTTAAGCCTCCCCTAATTTTCTGAATGCACTGTACAAAAACCACTAAGCCAGGCTAACTGGGCTGATTGCAAGTTCATGGCTCCTGGAGGATCCTAAGGATATCAATATCGCCCTATTTGGCCTCTGCCTCCCGCTCTTGACAATTATCCCACAGCTTCTATTCATGTATCTCCTTCCTCACTTTCACCAGATGACTTTACTGCCTGTTACATTCAAAGGGAGAAAAAATTAGTCTGAAGAATGTTATTAATGTGAAAATCCACTTGCAAGTCTATGTCCACACTCTCGCTACAACCAATTAGCCACCTCTATCCCTAGCAATCCACACACCTTTACTCAGCTCATTAAAGATGGACCATCTCAAATACTAAGGACACTGTCCAACAATCATCTTTATTCTTCAATATTGGCTTTTCTGCCTCTTGTAGGCATTTCCAATTTTATATAAATACACTCTCATATACATTTTTTTTAAATCTTCCCTTGACCTGGAATCCCACTCCATTTCCTTGCTTTCCTTCATGAAGGCTTTCGTCCAAAACAATTCTCTGTAATTGTTCCTCTATTTCCTTTCAACCCTTTCTCCCATGACATTAAAATCAGTATTTTTTTTTCTATTTTTGCACTAAAATTGTTCTTGGCCTGGTCACAGAGCCCTTCATACATCAAAATCCCTTAGCTTCAAGATTTTTTTTAAATCTCTTGGTTCTTCTCCTTAGAGACACCACTTCCCAGCTCTGTTTTCTTCATTTCTCAAACTCCAACTTCGAGAGTTATTACTGGCTCAACTTAGGAGCTCTTACTTTCTCTTTCTTTAAGAATTCACTAGGAGAGACGTAATCCTAAATCCATAGAACATGCCTTCACTCACACCTGAAGTGAGTTACAGATGAGATGGAAGCATTTCTGCATTCTCTCACCTCCTATACCTCAGGTCCCCTTGACCAGAAGTATATTTGGGAGCAGCTTTGCGAGCTGGAACAACACTTCAAGATGGAGCCATACCCAGACCTCCAGGATCAAAAGATCATGGCCACCAGACTCAAACTGAAGGAGGAACAAGTTGAGGCTTGGTCCATCCAGGGATCCTTGGAGCAAGAGATGTGCCCTCCCTTGGCCAGGCTGCAGCAGTCTGCCCGGGATGATACCCCTTCTGCTACCCACAAAGCCCTCCGCTGCCAGCCACCAAGCTGGAAGTACAGGCTCATTTCTATCAATCCCCTGAGTCCTCAACCAACTGTAAGCACAGTTGCTGGTCCTCCTTCCCCATGGGGCCACTTCATCTTGTAACACAAAAACTTGCTCCCCCAACTCCCCCTCCCTTTCAGATCCCTGGCTGCACCAAACTCACCAAATTGATGGATGCATTCCAGAAACCTCAGGGTCAATATTTGAATACCTGAAGGCCGGGACAGATGGCATTGGACAGAAATGGTATTGCCAGATACTGAGTCCTCAACTGGGCCTCCTCTAGAACCTGCAGGGTCACACCCCACAGAGGTCTATCTCTGGCTGAAGTCTGTGGTTCCAATTCTTTTAACAGCCTCTCCTCAGCCTAGCTATCAACTCAGTAAGTAGCACAGTATGACACTGGCTTCTTACCTCCTTTTCCCCTGGCATGTTTACAGACTAATATATACCACCAGAACAACCACCTCCATGAGATTAACTGGTTAACACTGCTAGATTTTTTTTTAAATCCCCTCTGTGATCTTAATCATTCATTTTGTGCCTATGAGTATTTTATTGTGGTTTTTTTTTTGGTGTGAGTGTGTGTGTGTGTGTGTGTGTGTGTGTGTGTGTGTGTGTGTGTTTAGTGTATTAGGACTTCTGAGGCACCTGCTTGGGGATTTAGATCAGGGAGTGTCTCATTGATAAAATGAAATTGTTGAATAAAATTGGTTTAAAAACAGAATTCACTGGCTAAAATAAAAAACTCAGGTGACAGCAAATGCTGGCAAGGATGTGGAGAAAGGGAACACTCCTCCATTGTTGGTGGGATTGCAGACTGGTACAACCATTCTGAAATCAGTCTGGAGGTTCCTCAGAAAATTGGACATTGAACTACCTGAGGACCCAGCTATACCTCTCCTGGGCATATACCCAAAAGATGCCCCAACATATAACAAAGACACATGCTCCACTATGTTCATAGCAGCCTTATTTATAATAGCCAGAAGCTGGAAAGAACCCAGATGCCCTTCAACAGAGGAATGGATACAGAAAATGTGGTACATCTACACAATGGAATATTACTCAGCTATCAAAAACAATGACTTTATGAAATTCATAGGCAAATGGATGGAACTGGAAAATATCATCCTGAGTGAGGTAACCCAATCACAGAAAAACACACATGGTATGCACTCATTGATAAGTGGATATTAGCCCAAATGCTCGAATTACCCCAGATGCACAGAACACAAGAAACTCAAGAAGGATGACCAAAATGCGAATGCTTCACTCCTTCTTTAAAAGGGGAACAAGAATACCCTTAGCAGGGAATAGGGAGGCAAAGTTTAGAACAGAGGCAGAAGGAACACCCATTCAGAGCCTGTCCCACATGTGGCCCATACATATACAGCCACCAAACTAGATAAGATGGATGAAGCAAAGAAGTGCAGGCTGACAGGAACCAGATGTAGATCTCTCCTGAGAGACACAGCCAGAATACAGCAAATACATAGGTGAATGCCATCATTAAACCACTGAACTGAGAACAGGACCCCCGTTGAAGGAATTGTAGAAAGGACTGAAAGAGCTTGAAGGGGCTTGAGACCCCATATGAACTACAATGCCAAGCAACCAGAGCTTCCAGGGACTAAGCCACTGCCCAAAGACTATACATGGACTGACCCTGGGCTCCAACCTCATAGGTAGCAATGAATAGCCTAGTAAGAGCACCAGTGGAAGGGAAGCCCTTGGTCCCCAAGACTGAACCCCAGTGAACGTGATTGTTGGGGGAGGGTGGTAATGGGGGAAGGATGGGGAAGGGAACACCCATAAAGAAGGGGAGGGGGAGGGATTAGGGGGATGTTGGCCTGGAAACCGGGAAAGGGAAATCGAAATGTAAATAAGAAATACTCAAGTTAATAAAGGTGAAAAAAAAAAGAATTCACTAGGAATTTCTAGCCCTGTCCACTTATAGTCAGTCTTTGCCTCAGTGGCCCTAATGGCCCTCTCTAGAGCATAAATACCATATTCCATAGACAGCTGCACAATGAACACCCCTCCTTGACTGTCTCACAGACACAATAGCATGTCTAAAAGAATATCCCAAAGACCTCGTTGCTGCTCTCCCTATTGTCCCCAATTTGAGAAGGAGATGTCTACGGTATGAGCTGCTCAGTCAAACGGCCTTAACATTGTGTCTCAGTTGTGAGCTGAGAGTTAAGTTGAAGTCAGGAAGCCTGAACTGCTCTTACATTGTTTTTCTTCCGAAACAAGAAGTTCAGAGTTGAACAGTTCCTCGAGTCTTGGGCTAGTGACTCCAGCTCCCCTGGCCTTTCCCTAGTAGCTTCAAAACAGCTAACTAGCAGATGACCAAGAAAAAGAACCAGGGGAGAGCAGAGGAGAAGTGAGAGGATATATGGGTCCTCATGATCCTTTTCTAAGGAGCCATACCAGTAACTGCATCTTCCACAGTACAGTACTGTCCAGGCCACTCCTGCCTTTATCAGAAGTGGAAAATGGAATGCTAGTGTGTCTTCCAGCAACATAAGGGTCCTAACAGGGAGAACATACCATGTCTGAAGGGATCCAACATAGCCTAATTTTTTTTCATGTTTCTCACTTTTGAATTTAGAGCAAGACCTCGTCTCAAAACACAACTGAACACAATCTTCTTTTCCATAAGAACAAAGGAAACCTCCCCGTAAGTGCTCAGACAGCTCCCTCTTCCTCCTTCCTCTGGATTCATTACTACAACTCACCAGAGCTACTGAGAACTCCAAGCTATCAGCAATGTCCTGCTCTTAGAGGAAAATAGCTTATCCTCCAAATTCTCTGCACTCGGCCGAGGAGTCTCGGCTTGTGCAGAACTTAGATGTGCTCAACTGCTACCCACTGAAAGCCATGGTCTGCTGGAAAGACTGAATCCAGGGTTTGTTCTTTAAGTTCAAGTCCCATTGCTGTAAAGGGACACTATTCCCGCAGCAACTCATAAAGGAAAGCATTTACTTGAGGCTGGCTCATACATTTCAAAGGTTTAATCCATTATCATCGTGGCAGGAAGAATGGTGACATACAGACAGACACAGTGCTGGAGAGGTGGCTGAGAGCTCTACAGCTGGATCAGCAGGCAGCAGGAACAGAGTGGCCCACTGAGCCTGCCTTGAGCTTCTGAAACTTCAAAGCCCGCCTCTAGTCACACACTTCCTCCAACAAGGTCACACCTACTCCAACAAGGTCGCATGCCCTAATCCTTTCAAATAATGCCAGTCCCTAGGAGCCTCCATGGGTCATTTTCACTCAATTTTCACTAGAACATTCAAAGTCTGTATCTATTCTATATTTGTTTGAATCCCACACCATATACATGCCATACGTGTACATGCAAATGTTCAGAAGGAATCTCAATGGGGAAGACTGAGATTGGCCCATGCACATGATATTTTATCATTAAAGGTATACGGGAAGGGCCTGCCTGTTGTAGGTAATACCATCTCGGCAGCTAGACCTGGGAAGTATTGTAAAACAACATGAACCAGAGAGAAGCCGGTATGTAACACACCCCTGCGGTTTTCACTTCAGTCCCCGCCTCAAAGTTCCTGCTTTGAGTTCCCGCCTCGGCTTCCCCGGATAATTCATTGTAACCTGTAAGCCAAATAAACACTTTCTTCTCTCAAGTTGCTTTTAGGTAGCGTTAATCCCAGCAATAGAGAAGCAAACTAGTACAGATAAATTCTAAGTAGAACAGTCAATGGTGTCCTCACGGTATATCAAGCTTCCTGTTTCCACAGAAGACTTGGAAACACTGAGCCCTTGTTTTCTACGCCATTGATATCAAAACTGTGCCTTCTATGCCCACCCCAGTCTCACTCCGTCATCCCTATCACATAAGTTCCGAATGCTTCCTTGGTACTTTGATACCAAGTTCATGGAAGATTGGTGCAGTGTGGTCTTCCAAAGCACACTTTCTTCAGCCCTAAACTGTGTTTAGTGAATTAGTGTTATTTAAGGCTGAGTATCAGGAGAGCTTTGTGTAACTCTGATTTCGTATTTCCTAGGAAACATGTCTACTGCACACTATCCTGCATTTGTCAAGTAACCATTTCCATCCAACATTACCGTCTAAAATGATTCTGCAACTTAATTATGCAATAGAAAAAATTAATAGCATGTACAAATTGTTCACAATGTGCTATTAGAGTAAGAGATTATTACTGTTCATATGCTCACAACTGTCCAAACATGGAACTGTTGGGATCAAATAATTTTTGTTCTGGGAAGTAGACTTATGGTTAATTTTTTTAAACGTTTCTCAGACACATTCATGCTTTTAACATTTTCCAGTTTTTCGACATTAGACATTTATTGTTTTGAAATTCAAGGGGAAATATATTTAGGTTCTTGGAGAGTGCTTTCCCCCCTTAGTTTTACTGAATGCACAGCATAGGCATGGTATCGAGAAAACAACAGACAAGTGCTAGAGAACAAGTTTTACCAGGACTCCTGATGACAAGTGCTGGGAGCCAATCAGAAAGCACAGCTGGTTCTGAGGCTCTGCCACCTCAGAGGCTGGTGCTCTCTCTCTCTCTCTCTCTCTCTCTCTCTCTCTCTCTCTCTCTCTCTCTCTCTCACAAACAAACACACACACACACACACACACACACACACACACACATCCCTGCCCATTCTCCCTTTGTTTCCTCATCAATTACCATAAACAACTTCCTCCTAAGGGCTGGATTGAACAGTTTA
The DNA here is from genome assembly GCF_011064425.1 of Rattus rattus. Classification (NCBI taxonomy): domain Eukaryota; kingdom Metazoa; phylum Chordata; class Mammalia; order Rodentia; family Muridae; genus Rattus; species Rattus rattus. The sequence goes on along the minus strand of NC_046156.1, from coordinate 200,154,792 downwards.
CCAACTGTCCTTAGAGCCTGCCATCCCAGTGGAGACTCACTCTCAGAGTTCATGTATCAAGTCTCAGAGAAAGTCAAACATGTTCTACTTAGATGCCCCACATCTGACCAGGAAACCAACAGGGGAGCATTCTCTTCAGCCAGGGGTAGGCTATCTGCTTTCCCTGGGACAATGGAGAAAGAGGTAGACCATGCAGCCTGGTGCTAGCCCCATGCTTAAGAGTTCCCCTACAGTAAAGGATTCTGGAACTAGAAGGGGAGGGGATACGGGCAGAACTAAACAACAGTCTATTGAGCTTTTAAGTAGTTAAATTTTGAAATAAAAGGTAATATTCACTTAAGAAGCTATTGGCCATTTCTGAGCACAGCTCTGGTTTTGACAATGGTACAAAGTGCCCTGCTGACTTCATTTTCCTCAGCTGCCGTGGCTTTAACCCGTTTCTTGCAACATTAACCAACTCAAAATTACAAGTATCATATTCTTTTCCTGTTTTCATAGGAAAGTTTCCTTAGATTTAAAACACAGTTACAATTGGAAAAATTACCCATAAGTCTGTGTTTCCTCCCTGTCTCCTGTTTCACATATGGGCACCAAGCAGGGCAGATCAGAGTCTTCTCTGAAGATCAGATTTGTGAAGCCCAGCGCCAGGAGTCTTTCCCTCACTGGAAATGTAAGCTCTGAGCATAATGCAGCCTTAGAAGCCAACTAGAGGAGCAGAAAGCTAGACAACAGGATAAAGGATGTATGCATTTATTCCTGTTTCACTCAGGACTTCTGATAATCAACAAAACTGACTTTGGCTGGCCTAACCAAAAAAAAAAAAAAAAGGAAAGAAGAGAAAGAAAGGAAGGAAACAAGAAAAAACATACTCATTAAAACTCATTAAAGTCTAGTAGACACGCAGAACCCCTGAGAACCAGACATGGATGCTGAACAGTCAGGAAGAATCTCTGATCTCTCTTCAGGATGCACTACAGTTAGAGGACCCTGCTGATACCTTCACATCATCTAAACAGGACTTGTATGAGTGCTACATCTAATACGGAGATGCCAAAGACTCTGGCTCTGATATTCCTACAGAGCCCACCACGACAGATAACATCTGTGTCCTCTCTTCTCCCACTGCCCACATTTGAATCAAAGATCCATACAAGTATCCCATAGCCGGACTGCAAGGGAAGCCGGAAAAGCAAGTTTCCTCCTGCAAGCTGGGGAACCAAGAGGCAGAGATGGAGGTTTTCTAAGCTCTAGAAGATTCTTGAAGGACACTGGGCATCATAAATGTCCATAATAGAAATGCCCACAGTAAGCCCCGCAGGAGAGGTTTTTCTCTACTAATGCCTCCCCTGTCTTTCTGTTCCAACAATCAGAAGACCGACCACAATGTGGAGTGCTGGCACTGGCTAAGTGCTGTGGCTACTCTGTGGAGAAGTATGTCAATAGCAGGACAGTGAGTGCACTTCGTAAACTGCCTCCTTTCTTCCCATCTCAAACTCAGTAATACCTATGCTAGAACTCCAGTTTTAAACAATAAGGGTATCAACATGAAAACCCATATTACACGAAGCATTCTCCTGCACCATTTTAAAACTCTAAAAACATTGGATCTTGAATAATAATAGATCTATCTTGTGCTTTTTAGCAGCTGAGATATTCTAGTTTATTTTTATTTCAAAGAATAACTACTTCTTTTGCAACTAATCTTGTATATACAAACAAGTATAGTCATAAGGAATTCAATATGATCACATCTATTCCTCTCTATCAATGTTAAGACTTTACTATTGTCTTCCAGGGTATGTATGTACATCCGTGTTCCAGTTGACCGTATGAATAATAAAACCTCCTTCTTCACTCGACCCTGTCAGCAACAGCAACAGCGGTGTAAATCAAACACATTTTGAACCCCTAATTTAGATTTATAAAACTGTAGTGTAGTCATGTGACTGTTTTTGTAAAAGCATTTTCATTTTATTTTTATTTATTTATTTATCTATCTATCTATCTATTTATTATTTTTGTATAGAATAGAGTTAATTCGGGGCATGGGGAGGGGAGTTGAGACGGTAGTAGAGACAAGAGAAAGGCAGAGAGAGAGAGAGTAGAGGAGTAGAGGCCCTCCATGAGCACATGGGGAGGGGGGAGGGGCTACAGGACAGAGTGAGGGCCAGAAGGCAAGAGTTATTTTTTTTTTTTTTTTTTTTTCATTTTTTAAGAATTGCTGCACTGTTTTTCTTCACATACCTGCTTCCTGTCCTTACAGGCTGCTCGAGTCACACTGCCACCTAGTGTGGTTGAGGTAAACTTCCTCCCTCTCTAAAACCACCAGGACAGTAGACATCATACTGACCCCATGTCCCTGAGTCATTGTAGAGAAGTTCACAAGGCTCCTTAGAAAGGAGAAGGGCAAGGGGTTGGGGATTTAGCTCAGTGGTAGAGCGCTTGCCTAGGAAGCGCAAGGTCCTGGGTTGGTCCCCAGCTCCTAAAAAAAAAAAAAGAACCAAAAAAAAAAAGAAAGAAAGAAAGAAAGGAGAAGGGGCTTTGCTCCCCTGTAGACATAAGGAAGGAAAGGAAAGGAAAAACCTCAAGCATCTGGCATTTTAAATTCATGTTTAGGGCTCCTCCACAAGAGATGCTGCAGGTGGCTAAATAGGGGTTGAGGGAGTGAAGTCATGAGAGGATGTAAACTAGGATAGGTTTGTAAGAGTCCATCAGAAAACCCCCGCTCAATAAAGCCACAAGGACTGGAATTGCTGCAATCCGCAAGAGGCTTATTGTTCCAACGTACGTTGGGGTCCCCCAGCACGCAGGCAAGAGGAGACTCTGAGTTCACAAAGCACACACTTTTTATAAACATTTTGGTGGGGAATTCAGCAGTTGCCTGAGTTGGACAACTGCAATTGGTTACCCTGAGCAACACTTAAAATTATTGGTCAACTCGAATGGGAAGGTTGTCTCCTTCATTTGGCCCTGTCCTGCCCATCTTGTGGAATTTGTGGTAGTTCCTGGCATTGTCTTTTCTCCGAGTCGCTTCCCTCTCTGTCCTCACCCTAGACAGGATGGTTCCCTGTGTAGGCCATCTCCTTATCTGTCCTTATCCCAGGGAGTCATGGTGGAATGAAAGGTTTCAGTCCGGCTGTGAGCCCATGGGGATCTGGCCTGCTATTTCTGACAGGGTTCTCACATTTCCCCCTTTTTCTTAAGACCATTTCAATCCTGAAATGAGGTCTCATTCGGTCCTAGTTCCTGGTACTGCTGCCGCAGCATTAGAACTTGTACAGTGCTTATGCACTCTCTAATAAAAGCAGTTAAGGATGCAGGGGCCAATAGTTACCAGCAATAGCAGGATAATAAGGGGGTCCTAATGATGTTGATATTTGCGTAGTTAGCCAAGGGGAAGAATTAAACCATGATTCGAACCAGCCCTGACTCTGCTCTTGCTCTCTCTTTCTTTTGGCTAGTCCTTCTCTGACTGTGGCTATCATATCACAATTTGTACAATGCACAGCCCCAACTTTTCTCTTTAGCCATCTCATTGGTTCTTTACCTTTCTGAGTGAACCTGAGTATTGGGTTATAGGTAGCATTTGCTCAGGAAATATCTCAATACCTTCAGTTCCCCTGGTAGGGCCCCTCAGTAGTGAGTGGGGGTCTCCTGCAAGTGACCCCATTGTTCAGGGACTGTACATCTATCTTGCCCCCTCACACCCCTCAGCCCAGAGTCCTCTTTCTCTCACATGGGCTGTTTGCTTCCACCAGCACTCCTGCCCAGGGTGGGATGTCCCTCGAGCCAAGTCCTGCTGCCAGGTGACACAGGTCAAAAGTAAGATCAGTCCACCACTTGTTGAGGGGCTTGGAGGTGAAAGGTAGAAGTTTTAAGGTTGCCCCTGAAAGACCCCCAGAGTGGGGAGACCCTCACTCAAGTCTTGGGATGACTCAACCCCCCAAGAACTCACACAAGACTGTCCTTGTTGTAATCACATGAGGTTTATCGATAGCAACCAGTGCACTGGGGTCGAGACTCGTATCCCACACAGGGGCAGTGGAGTTCGACCCCGAGAGGCTGGGAGACGAGGTATTTAAAGGGAGAAACCACAACCCGAGGGGGTAGGGATGGCGTCATTGGAAAGTGTGTAGAATAACAGTGAAAAATCACAAGGAAAAACTCTCTGTTTTTCAAGATTATTTCCTAGGAGAAGCTGTCTCCTACTTCTCAGATTGTTTAACTTCATGGTCTGCTAGTTCCTAGGAGAAGTTGCTTCCTGCTTCTCAAGATTGTTCTCTAAGATTTATGGTCAGCTAGTTTCTGGAGGTGTTTATAGGCTGCAGAAACCTCAGTCATGTATGTACACATTTGTGTTGTTTAAAATGATTATATGATTGTTTTCAGCAAAGATAACAATGTTATCAAAAAGCCTTTGTCTATTATGTGGAACTTGTAAAGGAGAAATAAAATACCAATCAGAGCAACTCCAAAAAAAAAAAAAAAAAAAGAAAAGAAAAGAAAGGCTGTTGGGCTGGCCAATGTAGTTACCCATTCTATAGCTCTAGGAGAAGCTTCTTGGAACATACAATTCTGGGGCCTAACCTGTTTTTTTTTTCTTCTGCTCTAAACTTTGTGACTAGTGGGGCAACTTTAAAACTTTTACCTTTCACCCCCTAGACAAAAGTTTAGAGCAGAAGAAAGAAACTGGTCGGGCCCTGGAACTGCAATTACACCAGCCGGTTTGGCAACTCTCTCCCAAGAATTAACTGACCATAAAGTTAGTAAAATCTTAGAGAACAACAAGCTTCTCCCAGGAACTAGCAGACTTTAAAGTTAAACAATCTTGAGAAACAGGAAGCTTCTCCTTCTGATTTTTCACTGGTATTCTTGACATTTTCCAATGACACCATCCCTACTCCCTTAGGTGGTAGTTTTATGGTTTCTTCCTTTAAATACCTCTTCTCCCAGACTCTCGGGGTCAAACTCCTGTGCCCCTGCATGGGATACGAGTCTCGACCCCAGTGCACTGGTTCCTATCAATAAACCTTGTGTAAATTACAGCAAGGATGGTCTTATGTGAGTTCTTGGGGGGTCATGTCATCCAGAGACTTGAGTGAGGGTCTCCCTGCTCCAGGGGTCTTTCAGAGGCAGGCGGGGAGGCAGCCTCATCTCCAGTTCCAGTAGAAACCACAGTCCAGGGGTTGGGGATTTAGCTCAGTGGTAGAGTGCTTGCCTAGGAAGCGCAAGGCCCTGGGTTCGGTCCCCAGCTCCGAAAAAAAGAACCAAAAAAAAAAAAGAAAAAGAAACCACAGTCCAGGTTTGAGAGACCGGCACATGGGGGCAGCAGGAGTCCTGAGGGAATGAGGCTTCTGTAGATTTTCACATGGGATGTATGTACTAGGGCTGCAACACCGTTAACAGCACCAGGAAGTGTCCCTTCCACTGGGGTTCCAGCGACCTCACCCGACGCCTCTGGACATAGACCCAGTCACCAGTCTGGAAATGGTGAGGGGTCTCTGGCATTCCTGGAGCTTATAAGGCAGACAGTTTGGGTCAAAACTCACGTTGTATTTGCTGAAAGGCTTGGAGCCTCAGGAAGAGGTTTCTATCAGTGAGTTGGGATACCTCTAGGGGGGCAACCCAGTGGACACCAAGGGAGTTGGGCTACCAAACAGGATCTCAAAAGAGGTCAGGTTAAAATGGTAGGGGGTGTTCCAGGCTTGGAATAGGGCCAGGGGAAAGAGCATCACCCAGTCAGCACCAGTCTCCAAGGTCAATTTAATTAAGGTCTATTTTAGGCTTCTGTTCATTCTCTCTACCTATCCTGTGCTCTGGGGATAGTATGCACAATGGAGCTTCCAATTAGTCCCCAACATCTTTGCCAATCCATGACTTACCTTAGAAGCAAAAAAGTAGGACCCTTGTCCAGCCTAATTACCTTGGGAACCCCAGACCTCGGGAAAATTTCTTCTAATATCTTTCCTGCTTGGTGGGAAAAGCCTCAACCCATCCAGAGAAAATATCTACAAACACTAGAAGGTATTTGTAACCATATTTTCCTGGCTTAACTTCTGTAACTTCAACTTCCCAACAAACTCCCGAGGTCTCTCTGCCCTGTTTGCTTGCTAAGCATTCACTTGCTGACACACCTTACACTGTTCTACTGTCTGTCTGGCTAAAAACCTAAAGTCTATTATATATACCTTAACAACTTGGATAAGCTTCTTATTCCCTAAATGAGTCCATTTATGTATTTGGCAAAGTGAGTCTTTTGTTTGTTCTCTGGAGAATATCGCTTGCCCCTCAAGTGTGCTATTGTCCTTCCTCTTCTAAGAAATTTGGGCCTTTTCTTCTGTTGTACATTCTAAGTGAGGCCATCCCTTAGTCCGATCCCAGCTCCCAGTGGCTGTCTCTTGCAGGCCCGAAACCAGGATAGGCTCCTGCATAGCCATTTCTCAAGCCACTTGATCTGCTTGGTTATTGCCCCAGGCCACTGAATCTCTTCCCTCCTGATGTCCTGGACAATGACTAATACTCACAGTTGCTGGCTTCATCAGGGCACCCACGAGATGGCAAAGGCATTTGCGCTGATGTGCTGGGGGGTAGGGGTTCAGCCAACCCAGATGACATTTGTGTTGTCCACCACAGCAGCACCCACTCATCTTTGAAGATGAAGAGAACTGTTCCTGTCTGTAGACAAAGGTAGCCTCGGCTTTCAGCAGGGGTCGATCGGTCAGTTGTAGAGGTCTTCCCTCCACCCATGGGCTTTTGCCAGTACTTGACACTCACGCTGCAGTGGCTCCAGGTCAGGATTGGGCAGCAAGGTGACCAGATTGCCTCCAACCGGTGGAGAATCTAGTCCATGTCAGTTGACCAGTAGTCCCATCCTCTGGGTCATTCCATTCAAAGTCAAATAGGGGTACCCAGCTCACGCAGAAGAAAGCATCTTTCAAGTCTAAAGTGGTGTACCAAATTCTGGAATGTGGTAAAGAACTCAGAGTGTAAGGGTTAGGCACAGTAGTACAGAAGTCAGCCAGCCTCTCTACCAGTTTATCTTTCTAAAGTCCTAGACTGGGTGATAATCGTTAATGCCCGAATGGCAGGAGAGGTGTGTTCCAGGCACAATGGCAATAAGACCACCCCAAGCTGGAGGAGCTGGGAGATGTGTGGCTTAATTCCTTCTCATGCCTCCCCCAACATCAGGTACTGGTGCACTGAGACAGGGTCAGCCTGGGTCTTAATTTCCACATACACAGCCTGCAGATATGCATACACACAGCCTTGCCCAGCCATTTCAGCCCATGCAAGCCATTTTGGAGAGCAAATCTCTCCTGAGCAAGGGATAGGGGCAGTCAGGGATGACCATGAACGAGTGGGATACCCTGCCCATGCTCAGGTCTACAATTCTTTGGGTAGTCCATGATTTTTTTTCTTTTTTTTCTCTGGAGACTGGCCCATCAACTTGGAGGACTGAGTGTTGGGCCCCAGTATTAACCAAGACTTTGGTGGGTTTCCCTTCCACTTTTAGAGTTACCCTGGGTTCGGGGAGGGGGGTCCGAACCCTGTCCTCCCCAGTTGCTGTCTTCTCCCAGGGCTAACACCTTTGTTGTTTGCTATTTTTGGGAGCACTTTTCCCAAGACCTGGGATTTCCCCCCCCCCGGCTTCTGTTTGTTAAGGCACTCTCGAGCCCAGTGGTCCCTCTCCTTGCAATAGGTGCACTGGTCCTTTTTGATAGGTTATGTCTCTCTTCTTTGTCTTCCCTAACTATTGTAGCCAAGATCCTACAGCAGATTCCTTTCCTGTCACCTTCTTGTATCTCTTTCATCTTCTTCCTTTCGCTTTCTCTGTTCCTTCTCCTCCTCTGTCTCCCTGTTATGGTAGATGTGCTCATCAACCTGCATTAAATCTCTCAACAACTTATCCTGTAGTCCCTCTAGCCTCTGAAGTTTTTTTTCTTGATATCTCTACTAGCCTGGTCTATAAAAGCCATAGCCACACTAGCTTTGTGCTCCTCGCTGCTGGGCTCATAGGGTGTATATCAGCAGAATGCCTCCATAAGCCACTCTAGAAAGGCCGAGAGTGACTCGTCTGGTCCCTGCTTAACCTCACATACCTTGATCAAATTGGTGGGTCATCCTGCAACCCCCTTGAGACCTGCCAACGGAGTCTGGGGGTAAACCTTCAGGTGCTCCTTACCTCCTGCTGTATTAGTAGTCCCAGTAAGGTCTAATCAGGGAAAAGCCACTGTCGATGACAGCCTGGTCAATTGGTGGTGCCCCCATGTCTGAGGGGCCATTCTTTCCTGATTGCCGTTTTCATCTGGGTCCCCATGGCCCATCCAAGTTCTGAGGGTCCCTCCTCACACTCCCCCTTGCTGGAGCCTGAGGAAGGGCCGTGGGAACTGGGGCCACGGTAAGGGGGTGGAAGATCCATCAGCAGCAGATCCACAATGGAAGACTCCCTAGAGGATGTTCTTTACAGACTCGTTGGTCTCTATAGGATTCTTCTTCATGGCCAGGACCTGCAAGAGTCTTAGAGACAAAAGCTTTTATATAAGGGGGAGGGGGGCGCAGGGAGCAGCCAGCCAAAGCTGATGCGCCGACCCCAGGGTCGTGCACCTGCGGCTGCTTCCATCCAGTTCTCACTGCTGGCAATGGCTGGGTATGGGCCCAACGCTCCAGCACCATCCATTTTCAGAGCTAGTTGTTCTCAACAAGATCCTTCCAGATAACTATATAGGGAACTTGGTCTGAGTACCCGATGGATTCTGGCCTAAAGACCCTTTCCTCTAGTGGATAACTAAGATGCTTAACTAAGATTCAGTCTATACCATATCCAAAAATAGCGTCAGTCACAGTCCAAGTCCAAGAACACAGAGAAAGACAATCCACACACAGTTTCACCCCTGCCACTGGTACAGAACAGGACTGAAGTCCAAAAACAGAGAAATACAGTTGACACACCGACAGCTTGCTCCTCTCACGGGCACAGAATCCAACTGAGTTCAGGTGACCCACCAGCTTACACTGAAATCGAGTCCTCCAAGTTCTAGAAGGAGCAGAGTCCTCCCAACTCCCTCCAGACCAGACTAAACCAGACCAGTGTCTCTAAGTCTTACAGACACTTGCAAGCAAACCAAAAGCAAGCCAGACAGCACAGTCCGAGTCCACACGCAATCAGACAAACAGAAAGATCAATGCACTCCTGCCATGAGTGCTACAGAAGACAGGTGACCCGCCAACAGGTTCCAAAAATGAAACAGCAACCAAAAAGACACACACACACACACACACACACACACACACACACACAAAAGAAAAGAAAGAAAAAACGACCACCCAGCAACCGTCACAGAAGAAAAACAGACTTAGATGATCATGGGCGGGAGCCCCCTGTACCCAGATGGAGACGAACCTTATTGGATTCCTTCTCCCAGTGGAAGATTAGAGCATCCCCTGAGTCCCTGATTGCTGCAGCGTTCCAGCACATCTGCCCACTGCTCTGGCAACCTCAGATCAAACCAAAACTACAAACCGAATGCAGCCACTGGAACAGAAGAAAAAACACGCACAAGACACACAGGCAGACAGAATCAACAGACAGGATCCCACATTACCTTGCGTGAGTGGTCGGTCCTCAGATCCATGGCATCTGGGTCCCAAGAGGGGGTTTTCCAGCCAATGCACCAGATGTAAGTGTCTGTCGGAAGACCCCCACTCAACAAGGCCACAGAGACCAGAATCTCTGCAAACCACAAGAAGTTTATTGTTCCAACGTACGTTGGAGTCCCCCAGCACACAGACAAGGGGAGACACTGAGCTCACAAAGCACACACTTCTTATAGACTTTTTGGCGGGGAATTCAGTGGTTGCCTGAGTTGGTCAATTTGTGGAATTTGTGGTATTTCCTGGCATTGTCTTTTCTCGGAGTCACTTCCCTCTCTGTCCTCCCCTAGGCAGAGTGGTTCCCTGTTTAGGCCATTTCCTTATCTGTCCTTACCCCAGGCAGTCATGGATGGAATGGAAGGTTTCAGTCCGGCTGTAGGCCGGTGGTGAGCTGGCCTGCTATTTTTGACAGGGTTCTCACAGGTTCACAAGTGCGGCAGGGGAAAGAAATCACCAGAAATAATGGTAAGGCAAACCAAAATAGGGTTCATAGGGAACGTGTTATTTGAAAGGGGCCTGAAAGAGGGGTTTTTGAAATTCTGGGTACTAATAGAGGAGCTAAGGAGGAAGAGGGGAAATATATACTGTGGAGGTTAAGGAAAAGTCTATTTTCTGATAAACACCCATCCCAGTCACTGTTTGTCTCTGACCTAAAGTCCTGAAATGATTAACCAGGCAACCCTGACTTCTTGCCCCTCCCCAGAGTGTGTGACTGTTGTCAAACGACTAATTGCGTGCTCTGGCTTCTGTAAACTTGCTTACCACTGTGTACAGGGGAAGTGAGGCAGGTCCTTGGGTAGTTGTGAATTCTGCAGAAATGAACTGTGATCTTTGTCTTTAAAAACCATCCTTGCCATGATTTAAGCTCAGCCTCAGTTCCAAATGTGAGCACGGGAACTGAGGACAGCTGCAGCTTAAATTTAAAAAATGCTAATTACAACTCAATAGGTTTCAGATGGTCTCTCAGTGTTTCCTAACTCCATAACAATATCAAAACTATATTTTGTTTTCTTTTGTTGTGCTTTTGTTTTGCTTTTGCTTTTTTGTTTTTGTTTTTTTGGTTTTTGTCATAGTTATTTCTGATGAGGATTTTCTTACTAGAAAAGGGTAAGATATTTAATTAACACAAACAAATGTTGTTTTCCTTACAAAGTAACTCCTGTTAGTGTTTGATAAAAACTGATGTTCGCTTTCTTCAAATCCTTTTTTTGCAAAGAAGAAAGAGAGAGAGAGAGAGAGAGAGAGATGGGGGTGAAGTAAGAGAGGAAGAAAAGAATGGATTTTCTATAATTTTTTAAAGATAGAATGATACATGTTTAAATAACTTGTATAGTCTTAACTTATACTTCGTATATATTATACAGTCCCCCAGTCATAAATAATATTGTTTACTCTTCAAAAGTCCTTAGATATGCGTATAACTGCGAGCTCCTGAAATTCAGTAAATCAAACTTGTCTTTCACTTTCATGGTAAGAGGGATGTTTTTACCCTTTTTATTTTTCTATCAACAACATCAACTGCAATGTCAACCATAACCTTGAGCATTTGGTGTGTAAACCTGGTTTCCATTTAGTGATGCTGTTGGGGAAGATCATAGACCCTACATGGGGTGGAACCTATTGCTGGGGAAGTGAGTCATTGTGGGCAGACCTTCACTTTTTATGGCCTGGCCCCACTTCCTGTTTGCTCTCTGCTTCCTAAATACCGGCCTGGTGAACTGCTTTTGCCACTGCTATGTCTTTCTTGCCACTGCCATGTTTTCTCCACCATAATGGACTCTGAAATAAACCTTTTTTCCTTACGTTGCTTTCATCGGGGGATGCTATTATAGCAACAAGAAAGTAACTAAGACAGCCACTGTATTCTCTATACCTTTATAGGAACATTAAGACAGCCTAGCCATAGACACTCGCCAAGGACAGAGAGCTAATGAAAGAAGAAAAGAAGATTGGTGTTAAGTGTTCTGTCCTTCTCTGTGTGTGACTTTCACCAAGGATCTGGAAAGTGAAGACCTAAACAACAGCAAACTTAGGGAGCTGAGGAGCGACTCAGGCAAAGTTATTGGCCCACCAAGAATGGTGACTTTGGCAGCTATTAAGAGAGCAGAGGTGCACTGGGGTTTGTGAAAGGTGACAGCACTTTGAATACGCACCAGCAGTGTCTGAGAGAATCTGGGTAAGGAGGAGAGTGAATGAGAAGGGAGAATATAAGGCTTTCCACAGTACCAGAGAAGATATCCTTTGTGAGTGATCATGTCAGTTAGCCATTCTGAGTTCCAGATGCAAATGAAGAATGGACTGTACAGATTGGTTTTATGTTGTCAATTTGAGTGACATACAAGGTGCCCAGATATTTGGTTACATGATCTGAGAGTGTTTGTAAGTGGACTTCTGGATGAAGTTGACATTTGAGCTGGTGCCAAGTAAAATATATTCTCTTTTCCAACGTGGATTGTATTCATGGATGGATGCCCTAATTAGAACAAAAGGCTAAGTGAAGAATTCATTCTCTCAGCCTATTCGAGCCGAGATATCCATCTTCTCTGGCAAACACACCAGAACCACACCACTGGCTTCCCATTGTCTATACCCTGTACATAAATGATTATGAGACTTCCTCATCTCCATAATCAAGTGAGCCGGTTCTCTGTAACAACACATGCACACATATGTGCGCACATATATGCTCTGTTTCTCTGGGAGAATAATGGCCTTGTTCTCAGACTGTGGGGAACCAAAATATGAAACAAATAGAGATGAGGCAGTGGCACTAGTGCAAGGTACCACAAGCTTGAAACTGAAATCTACAAAACCTAAGAAAACCTACAAAACTGAAGAAAGTTCGACATTTTCTTTTTTTTTTTCTTTTCCTTAATTTATTTATTCAATTTATATCTGGATCATAGCCCCCTCCCTAGTCTCTGCCCAGTCACATCCTCACTTACCTTCTCCTCCTATCCACCCTCCTTTCTCTGATAAGGGATGGCCCACCACATCAAGTCGCACCAGGACTAGGCTCATTCCCTCCCACTGAGGCCAGATGAGGCAGCCCAGCTAGGGGAATGGGATCCAAAGGGAGGCAACTACCAAAGTGCCTCTGCTCCACTTGTTAGGGGATCCAAACGGAGACCATGCTACAGGAGATAGTATGTGGAAGGTATCTGAAGTTACAGATCTGGGAGGCCAAGTTCTGACACTGTTTGAAGTCACTTCCCAGTTTCAGTATGACTCTGAGGCAGACAACAGACATCTGCTACAGGTGATTAAAGGGAAGCACAGTATAAATGGGTTCTCATACCTCCGTGCGTAGAAAGAACGAAGATGAAGAACTGTATACATGAATAGGTGAAAATGCTGAGTTTCTGTATCTGTGGATTCAGGGGGAAACTGGACGGGAGCTAACTAAAGAGAGAAAATGTGAGAACCCCAGATATTTCCAAGGTGGCCAGAAATCAGCTGCTTGGTTCAATGTCTGGAAAAGTTACACTTGTAACTTAGCTAAGATGCTGGCTTCAACCGCTGGGGGATCCGATGTGAAAAATGACGATCCAGAGAAAGATTTCATTGTGACAAGTGGACAAGGCTGAAACTGAGAGCCAGGACCTGGGATCCAAACTGATCTAAAGCAGATGGTGAACTCATAAACACCAGTATTGCAGAAGTGAGAGTTTATTTGAAGTGTGGATTCAAGTTTCTTCTTGAACTGTACCCTAAATCTACTTCCTAAGAAACTCTGACAGAATAGCTCAGAAACCTTTGTCTCAGTAAGCCATCCGGGTGACTTTCATGCATTCTAGGGCCTGAGAGGCCAGAGATCTGGGTAGCAGTGGAAGCACTGTGGGCCACCAAAAAGCCATGCAAACCTCTTTAGACTGTAGCACTGGATGCTGTTACTGAACTATCACTACGACATCTCCACAGAACTAAACTATGTCAGTTCCACACCGTGCTCAGACCAGCAGTCTGGCACCTGTGTTAGCCTGCCTTCTAGTGCTATATTAGAATACCCGAAGAGTTAGAATTTCTTTAAAGAAATTAAGTTTAGGGATGGGGAGGTGGCTCAGTGGTTAAGAACACTTGTTCTTACAGAGCAACTAGATTCAACTCTGCTGACCTACACAGTAGCTCACAACCATCTATCTGTTAACTCCAATTCCCATGAATCTGACTCCATCTTCTAAGCTCTGAGGGCACATGATAGACATACATGCAGGCAAAGCGTTCATATTCGTGGAAATAAAGAAAATATGTTTAAGAAAATACGTTTATCTATCTCCCACTAAGCATGGCACCACTGTTGCTCAACCTGGCGGGGGCCACATTACAGCAGTGGATGCACGTGCAGAGAAGATTTCATGGCAAGAAAGAAAGCCAGAGGGCCTCGGCCTTGGTTAGAATTACTGTGACCAACACCATGACCAAAAGCAACCAGAGAGGAGAGGAAAGGGTTTATTTTGCTTGTGATACTCCACCATGGAGGAAAGTCAGGGCAGGAACCCAAGGTAGGAACTGAACCAGAAGCCACAAAGGAATGCATGGTACTTTCTGGTTCGCTCCTCATGGCCTGCTCAACCTGCTTGATTATAGAACTTAGGACCACCACACATCCCCAAGACTGAGCCTACCCACATCTATCATTAATTTAAAAAATGCCCCACAGTCTTGCCTACAGGCAATCTGGATGGAGACGTGCTTTCAGTTGAGGGTCTTCTTCCCAGATGTGTCTAGGTTTGTATCAAGTTGACAAAACTCAAACCACACCACCTCAATGAGAGAGTTCGGCCATTCATAATTACTTGCTCTCTGGAGAACCAAGAGCAGCATCTGACCTTTTTCAGGGAGGGGCCGCCATGACAGAATCACCCTGGGCTCAGCCCTACCATCCAGCACTGCCACACTGAAGACCAAGTTTCTAGCAAAGCAACCTTCGGGGAACATGTGAGAATCAAACCCAAACCATAGCAACACCTAAGCCAGTCAAGGCAAAACAGGCTACTCCTAGAAGTCAGAACTGGACCGAGCCAGTGCTCTCCATCTCAGAGATTTCTGGGAGTTGATATAGAAAATACTACCAGATTGTTAAGCACTTCTGAAGCTTGTATCGCAATGTGCGTGAGCTGATTCATTTTTAATACTTCAACCTATTTCATAATTTTTTTAAGTCTCAAAATGAAAAGCGGACCTATTGTTCTTTATGGGGAATGGTGAGGGAGGTAAGGAAGATGAGAGAGAGAGACAATCCTATTGTACAACATTTCCTGGAAAGGGACTTCCTCCTAAGCAACAGAGGTCTGCAATTCCCCGACTGAGTTCTTTGTTGGAACTCGGCCACTCAAGTGATGGTACTTCATTTTGACTCTACTAACTTTCTAATTGCTGAATGACTGAAAGTCAATGGTAATTCTTGGTTATGATCTTACAATCTTACATCAGAAAACACTTTGCCCATGAGGAGCTCAGCCAGAGCATGTTAGAGGCGAATGCTAGCAGTAAACCACTGAACTGAGAGCAGGACTCTGGTTGGAAGAATTAGAGAAAGGATTGAAAGAGCTGAAGGGGCTTGCAACCTCATAAGAACAACAATGCCAACCGACCAGAGCTCCCAGGGTCTAAACCACCATCCAAAGAGTATACATGACTCCAGCTGCATATGTAGCAGAGGATGGCCTTGTTGGGCACCAACGGGAGGAGAAGCCCTTGGTCCTGCCAAGGCTGGACCTCCCCCAACTCCCAGTGTAGGGGAATGTCGGGAGGAGAAGGGGTGATGGATGGGGAGGTGAACACCCTTATAGAAGAAAGGGAGGGGGATGGAATAAGGGGCTTATATCCGGGAAACCAGGAAAGGGAATAACATTTGAAATACAAATTTTTTAAAAATCCAATAAAAAAAAGAAACCACTTTGCCTAAACCTTAAATATCTTAGAAATTAAAGTTCTATATAACTTACTCATGAGTCTCAGCCACAGTGTTACTGGGGCTACTTGTCTAATTGAGAAGATTGTGGGGGATGAAGATACTGCTCTGATTGGACAAGATGGCCTGTACCAAATGGTTTTCCAGGCAAAGGACAGATTGAAAATATGGTCAGATATTTGTTATATGGCCAGCATTTCTTTCCAATTTTGGAATATACTGTCAAATTTTACTATTACTTCTTATAAGTACATCAGTAAAAGTTACACTACCATAGTCTTAACCTAAAAGTATTGGTAACCAATTGAGGAGGTTTTTTATGTTGTTTTCTGAGCAGCCATGTTTAAGTTCTATGATCTAATTATTATAGACCTCTTCCGTTTGAATGTCACCTGTAGTTATTCGATTACAACAAGTTTATTGGCCCTCCAAATGTGAATATTTGTAAATGTCCGATGTCTTGGAAGGATTAGTTTAGCAGAAATAACTAAGTTGGTGAATTTGGACACTAACTTGCCTTCCTATGCACCTCCTACATTGAGTATTATGGTATAGGTTGATCGAAGTGAAGTTTCCCCTTTTTGTGCTATTGGCGATGGGACCTAGGGAGTCACACAAAGCAGGTAACACTTTCTACCACTGAGCTATGTTGCTAACCCTCTTTACTTTTTATTTTGAGACAGGGTCTCACTGAATTGGCCCAGCTGGCCTTGAATTCACTCTGTAGCCCACATTTAGGTTAGTTCTGGTCTTATGTCCATGTACTTTCTTCTAAGAGGGGTCACGTGAAGATCTTGCTAATGGAGATTCATATTTTCATTGTTCGAAATTAAGGTAGCACTCAGGAGCAAGCAACATGAAGAAGCGGGTGAGCTGGCATCCCCGGACAGCCTGTCTCTATCTTCCCTCAGATTGTGAAACAGGAATCACCTGCTCTAAACTCCCCAGCGGGTTCTTGAACCTCCTCTCTACCTGCCCAAATGCTTTGGATTCCTGAAAGAAAGAAACACACACACACACACACACACACACACACACACACACACAGCCTTATTTTTAATATGCCTTAAACAGCACAATGGCTGAGCCTTTCAAAGACTCCCTGCAGCTTGCATACTCTCCCTCTGATATTCCTGAATTATTACTTCCTAAAATCTATATTCCATCTCTGCTACCCCAGACCCTATCAGGACAGTGACCTTTGTGGTCGCTCTGCCTCAATTCTTATATAGTGTATGTTTTCTCTCCCGAAGCTCTCTCCGGCTTGATCTTTCTCTTCCCCCATTATGGCGATTCTAAAACCTCCTTCCTCTCCTGGTCCCTTGCCTAGAAAATTTGAAGTCCCACCTGTCTCCCTGCCCAGCCACTTGCTACTGGCAACTTTATTTACCAATTAGAACCAGCTGGTGTCAGGAACCGTAAGTGCCTCACATGCGGACGTGCAAATTCTCGTGTGATTTTTGGGAGCCAAATTAACACAAACAGCATTAGAACCAGTCCTCGACAGGAAGACTCCCCTACAGGCTGTTGATAGTAAGAGACCGTGTTTCAATTCACACCACCATCTGTGTGGAGTTGATGGGTACCGAAGTTCACAGGAACTGAAGGAATGGTACCTAAGAACACTTCTCGGTCCTGCAAACACACACGTCTCACCCTCATTTGTAAGAAGGAACCAAACTGAAGCTATTTTGAATAAAACATCCATTTCGAATAGGGGTCAAGTAAAGTTTAAAGTTCCCCGGGCAACTGACATCCTACTTGCAGAGGGAGTCGTGTACATAGGTAATTGCTGTCATGGTTAGTAAGCTAAGACGTGAATGCTAGGAAAGTCTCCCCACCACCGTTGAATGACCCAGCCAATATGAACGGGATAGTGTACCTGCTCCTAAGGAAATCCCCCATCCCTAAATCCTGATTGGTGGGATAACTTGGTACGGATGTTTGTGGATTTTAGATTTAAAAATTCTCCCATCCTGGCTCTGGGTCAGCGTTCAGCTCCCGAGTCCGTTCTGTGACCCTGATCAATCAGTAGCAGCTGGAGTGGAATAAATTGTTGTCATCTGTTAAATACTAGGATGAATGTTCAAGGGCGCCATTACCTCAGCTCCCGAGGCTGTGCCGTTATCCCTGACTTGCCAATTTTGTTGCCTTATTCAAATCAAGACTTGCTTTGCTGAATTCTTGCAGCTGCTAGGGTTGTGTTGGTTTTTCAGACCCCTGCAATGACGTCATATCTGTTCCTCTTCCGCCATTTCCCATCCAGTCCCTAGGATTCAATACATTTTCCTAACACTTCCTATCGAGGATAGGCCTCCTCTCACCACATCAAGCCTTTTCCTTCCATCAGTTTGCAAGATAAATAAAAATAGAAACTCGTTTACTCGGTGGGTGTGCCTGTGGATGCCTTGTGGCAGGATTGTTTTCCCTGTGTCTTGTGAATAATGTTTTTCCTAGGAGTGGTTGTCATGATCCTGTACACACAGGAGGACTAAAAAAATAAATGCATTTACTAGTATGATCAAGAGGGTGAGGTGAGATCTGCAACATTTCAAGCCTTTCTTGGAGGTGTATGTCTCTGAGGGTGGACTTGAGGTCTCAAAAGCCCACAGCAGGACCCAGCCTCGAGCTCTCTGCCTGCTGCCTGTGGATCAGGATGCAAAGCTCTCAGCTCCTGCTCCATCCAGCGTCAAGCCTGCTTGCTTCCCACCATGATGATCATGAGCTAACCCTTTGGAACTGTGAGCAAATGCCCGGGTGAATGCTTTCTATTATCAAAGTTTCCTTGGTCATAGTGTCTCTTCTTAACTAGAACAGTAACTAAGAAACTGGGTATAGCTTCTCTTCTCTTTCCTCCCTTTAAGAAAAAAATAAAAAGAAGAAGAAAAGAAGAAGGCTAGTTACGTCATTCAGAATTGTGGAGGTTCTTATTATTCCAAATAATCCTGATCTGGGAACCCACTCTCAGGAACTCTAAAGACCCCAAGGCCAGCATCTGGGTACTCAAAACCTCAGCAGGACTCAGCAATCCTCATAATCACTGCATCTCGATTCTCACAAGGAGCCTCACATTGTCTTTCCTTTCCCTCAGTGTTTACAGCACTAGAAGATGTTCTCAGAGCAGCTCAAGGCAGAGTCTCTACAATTAGGAAGGGCAGAAGGCTGACGAGAGCCAAGAGATGAACTCCTCTTGGCAATAAGAGGCCTGGGAGTGCCACAGGGCATGGGATCCAACCAGCCAAACTGTTCTGAATGAAGCCTAACCAGCTGCAAATCTGTGTGCTCCATCAAACACAGACCACTGACCTAATGGTGTCTGCTTCTTACCTGAAGCTCTTACCTTACTGGTCACTCTGTCTGTAATTCCTCCATTGATGTATCAGGGAGTCACCTTTCACCACAGTCTTTGCACACTTTCCTGCCTGAAGTTGCTTTTCACACTTCCCTGATGTAGAAAGACAAAAGCAATGTTTTCCAAAGCCAGTGTTCGGAAAGCGTTGCCTCTATTTTCCTTACAGATCAGTGCTCTGGGATAACAAAGCCCAGAGTATGTTGAAAAGTAATCTTGAGCTGATAAAGAAGTGAGGTTAAAAACCAGGTGGTGGCAGCATGTGCTTTTAATTACAGCGCTTTTGAGTCAGAGACAGGTAGATTTTTGAGTTTAATGGCATCCTGGTCAAAAGAGTGCCAGGACAGCCAGCGCTACACAGAGAAACCCTGTCTACAACAAAAAGAGAAGAAAAAGAAGGAGTAGAAAAAGAAACAAGAGGAGGAAGAGGAGGAGGAGGAAGAGGAGGAAGAGGAGGAGGAGGAAGAGGAGGAGGAGGAAGAGGAAGAGGAGAAGGGGAGGAGGAGGAAGAGAAGGAGGAAGAGGAGGAAGAACAAGAAGAACACGAAGAACAAGAACAATAAGAAAGCATGCCCAGTGTATTGGTTCTCCTTTCAGGAAGTGGAGAAAGGTCAGTCTACCCACATCTAGGCCCCACTAAAATAGAATGCCAGGTGGAAAATGCAGTATAGCTTGGGGGCCATAGCTAAACTGCCCCTTGAATTATTCACTAGGACCAGATAATTAAAGAGGTAGACAATCAGACAAACGGGCAAGTGATATATAAGTAAATTGACTTAGTTTCAGTCTTAGATTTTTTTTGCCTGATCCCATAATTTGTATTGCATAGGTCACATAATCACACACATACATATACACATATGTATATACACATTACATGCAAAGAAGATATTAAGATAACAATGAAGTCTAGTCACAGAGCAATTTACAGGCTCAATACTTTTTTATATTTTGCTTGAAAGAAATTTCAATTCTTTACAGTCTTTCAGTAGACATTATATTCACTGCACTTTGTGATATCTAAAGGGTATTGAAATAAATCTCTCCAACATTTTGGTAACAAATCACACAATGTCTCTCCAAATACTTGTGTTATCTACATGACCTGTTTGCTCTGATAATCACTAATCATAAAAATTGACTCAATGGAATAATTATAAAAAGTGTCTAACACCATCCATGGGTTTGAATCATGTTTAATATCCTCTCCTAGAAACAGTCTACAAATCTTAATATTAAAAAAAAACAATTAAGTCTCTCCTCTGGTTTTTAAAAGATATCTTTTTTATGACAACATCTGTAACATTGACAAGTATCATTAAGGCCAGTATCCTCTCCTTTTGTATTTTTTGTGTTTTCTCTGTTCGTTTTTCTAAGAAAGATAACAAAGCCACACTTTTTAAAAACTGTACCAACAGAAAACAAGCGCAGCGAACATAAGGTTCAGTCCCAGGGTCAGGACGCAGTCGCTCCTCCCCACTCCACAAGATACTGCACCTTTCCATCCAGCGTCACCCGGTGAGCCAAAACCCGGTATTCCTCGCCACATACTATTCTACCTGCGGCACCAAAATAACTAGTGATGGAGTTTTTCAGGTGATTGAGCTGTAACTCCTGATCTGCTAAGCTATTCAGGATTTCTGTGTTAAGTTCTTCGAACTGGTGAGCTTCTTTGCCATCATCGTCTTTTACAACTTCTGAGTTCTGAGTCTGGAGTGCTCTTCGTGGAAGGCGACCTCTTCTTCTCCGCAAATGCGGTATTGCAGCAGGCCACGATCATCCTGTGTGAGTTCTTTTTCTAGAGTCAGATAATCCATAATGCCTGGAAATGCTAGGCGAGGAGTTTCTTTTGCACTGGAAGCACCTGTGGGGTCCACATCTGAGGTATTGAATGAATATACAATTCCCTCAGTTCTCCCTATAGAACAAGGTAAATCTAACTTCAGATTCTCTGAAACTGATTCCTTATCCAAAGGTAGCTCAGCGGTTTTTTTTAATCATTTTTTTTCTTGTGTATGAGCCAGGAGGATGACCTTTTTTTCTATCCCATCACTTACTCTCCTTGAGTCAGATAAAGGTTTGGATGCCTTTCTGCCTTTAATTTTAAATTCATGGGATGTTCCTTCAGGTTCTTTCTCTGCTTTGAAAGCCACATTTGGTGGCACAGGAGGAACACAAATTCGCAACCCAAACAAATGCTTCTTCTTCTTTATTTCTTTCCCAGACAGAAACATGCTCTGGTAATCATTTAACGCCTCCAGAACATGCTCATATCTTTCAGATTTGGGGGTGTCTGCCAGCTCTCCAGGGTGCAATCGATCCCAGTTGTCATTAATGTATGTCATAAGCTCAAGTTCAGAATCAAAGTACTTCTTCTTGTGAATATCTTGTGGGCGTGCTATATCTACCCACTGTCATTGTAGACATTTGAGGAATTCTGGTCCAGAACTGCAGACCGAGCAGATAAATGTATAAAACCTATTTCCAAATAGCATTGGCTTTGGAAGGCATTTGACACAAGCCTCGTGAAACCACTGCTTACGTTTGCAGCAACTGCAGCATCTTTAAATACCAGTCTCCAGGGCCTCCACAGTAGCAGTACCACTGACGGACATTGGCTTTATGACCTGCATCCCATTCACAGTCAGCCACACCAAAGGGTAATGTCTGCTTCATGACTTGCAGTGCTTTGGCATTTGGTCCTTTCTTAAGCATGCCACCCCTCTTTGCTGTTGTTGCAAAAACACAAGGTCGACAAAGCCACTTTTCATCTGAATCGATCACACTCGAGTCAGTATGAGGCGTACGACACAGCTGGCAACATCCTTGACCACGCTTATCACATATAACCATTTCATTGGGAGCTTCTGAGTACTCTTCTTGACATATTGTGCAGACCATTTCCCCACTCCCAGTGGCTCATGTTTGCGTGTCCTTCCAGAGAACCCAGGTTTTAGAACTGTCCCCCAATATGTGAAGCAGCTCTGCTTCAATATGTTTATCTTTTTGATAGTCCCAAGATAAAACAAGCCATCTGACCGTCTAGCTAAGACATCTTGACCCTCTTCAAATTTACATGCTGGGCTTTTGGCTTTATGCCCATCCTGGAAAGACAGCTTGCTAAAGGATGCTGAGGTCTTTCGGTTTTGACATGAAGGCGACCACTTGTGGACTGGTGAATTACCTGTTCCCGTAGAGTCTCTCCCTAGTAGGAACTTTCATCCCTCTATCGTACAGCTCCAGTTTCCCTCCTCTTCTCTGGTAACAGTGATCAGCCATGACACCTCCACCACACTCCTGTTCCCAGTACCCTCGCCACTACTCTAGTCCATGATGAACCACTTGGCAGCTCCTTTGGTCACTGAAGCAGTGCCAACCGCTTCATACAGGAAAATAGAAGCAATCATGTTCCCTGAAAGTCCAAGCACTCATTGGGCACCCGCCTGAGCAGGAACCCTGTACACACACACACACACACATACACACACACACACACACACACACACACACACACACACACACACACACCGAATTCCTTGGGCATGAGAATGTGTGTTCTCACCCGGGCCTCAAACACAGACCACTTAGCTACAATCCTTCACCATTTTGGTTTCCCTCAGACTACTCTGATCTTAGATTTTTATGTGTTCTATTATTTTTCTCAACTTCAAAGACCTTATAAATATTATACGGCTTTCCCAATTTTCACATTTAGCATCAAGTTGGAAGACCCTAGCAGAGATTTTTTGGTGGGGCTGGATGTTGGAGAGCATTTAGGATCATGAGATATGTAAAAGACATTAGAGGAGAAAGTGGTACAGTCCTATGGCGTCACGAGAAAATAATTTGCAAATGTGATTGTCAATGTTGCCAAATGTGACAAAATCTGGAATTTCCTGCAGTCGTGTCTGTAGGGGTTGCCTCGACTGTACTGATTGAGGTGGGGCAGTCCACCCACTGTGGGTGGTACCATTTCCTGACTGAGACTCGGGACTGTATCAGAGGAGAATGGGGTCTGAGTAGCCTGCAGGCACTCATTACTCCCTTGACACCTAAAACACCAGCTGTTCCAAGTCCCCACTTCCATACTTTCCATCACAGTAGACCACGTCTACTGATGTAAGCTAAAATGAGTCCTTTCTCCCTTAAGTTGCTCTTCTCAGAGCATTATTTAATCACAGCAACAAGAAAATCGATTAAGACCGTGGAGAATGTAAGGGCTGGAGGCCAGGAAGAAAACAATGAAAGCAGTCCATCAAGAAAGAGTTCAAGTGGAATTCAGCAATGGCTTAACCAAGAACAGAGGGGATGAGGTGAGGACAGGAGATACTAGGGCAGGTGCGAAACAGTCATTTTATTAGCATTTTCTTGAAGCATCTTCTGTTTTCCTCTATCTTCTCAAGTACTCCCCCCTCTTTTTCAGGCTCTGCTATCACCACACAATCTCTATTAAAGAGGGTCAAGGTTCCATTCTGGGTCCTCTGCTTATTTTACCCACCATGCCATCTGATCCTTTAATCTAAACTGCAGTCATCTGTCCTCTTTTGCCCCAGGCATCTATGTAACAAACCACACTAAAGCACAGTGGCTTTAGGCAATTAACATTTATTTGGCACGTGACTCTGCAGAAAAGCTTTTCAGTCCTTTTGGCACTGCCCTGTAGGCTAGGTCTGGTTTTATTATGCAGGCTGGTTTTCTCATGGGGTTCTCTAATATCTGGGACTACAGGTGTGTACCACCATACTCCTGTAAGTACCTGTAAGTGTCCTGTAAGTACCTGAGTGGGTACTACCAGTCAAACCCAGTCGTGTTTTCATGAATAAGACAGGAGGCAAGAGCAAACCATACCAAATGCCTAAGCATTTTAAAGCTTCTGGTCACGTCTTGTAGGATGCTATGTCAGAAATGTAGACAAACACATCTGTGTCCTTCCACAAGGTCAGCCTGGGTAGAATAACAATAAATTCACAAGGTATGGTGGCTTTATTTCCACACTGTTCAAGTAGTCCTCATTTTCTTGCAACCAACCTTGCTAGGCAAGCAGTTTGTTTTGCTTCAGTCTTAGTGATTAACAGTCAGGTCACACAGGAGAAATATCTTTATTTACATATAAGGATAGATGGGTGATTATGTACATTACAGAAGGGATACAAAGGGTTAAAGAGGCCATAGCAGAGATTGAGGGGGGGGATGGTTCAAAGAAGCTGAACAGAGGCAGAAGGGGATGTGATAGAGGTGCAGAAAGAGTGTCTGTTGTAGGAGGGGTCAGATAATTAATCCCACTGGAGGTCTGTTATAGTCAGGGCTGCATCATACTTCCGGGAGAATGCAGACTGTGGAGGTGAGGGGTAGGATCAGGTCTAAACAGATTAACTGGCTCATGCCTGTGGGGCCATAGAGATCTGTTAATCCCTTCTCACACACACACACAGGCATACACACACACACACACACACACACACACACACACACAGGCATACACGCACACACACACGCATACATGCACGCACGCACGCATGCACGCATGCACGCACGCATGCATGCACATGGACACGCACATGGTGGTCAGATGACAGATTGGTGAGCCTTTCACTATCAACGTTAAGAGTTTTCCTTCGAGGGGTCCAAATAAGGAAGTTACACCCTTTTCTCAATCTGGCCTCAGGCGTGTTTTGCCTGGAATGTTTTAATATGCTCCTAAGTAGAAAGTAGTATCCTTTCTTCTTATAGAAAGGAGTTGTTAGTGTGTGTATCCTGAGTGGTGTTGGACAGTGCTGTTTTATGTGCCCACCAGGATGCACTACCATTGAACTTCTGCACTCAAAATGGAGCCGAGTGATGTTGGTAAGATGGAGTCTCTCAAAGCAAGACGGAGTCTGAAAAAAAAAAAAAAAACCCATGGGCACAGCCTGATCAAACACTGCACAGTGTTCCTTAGCGTCCTTTGGGGCCCAGGTGGGAAAGCAATAAGATCAGGCAAATGCCACAGATGCAAGGGGAAGATGAAAAAGTGAAACCATTTCCAAAACAATCCACATCTATTTATGAAAACTCCCAATTTAGATCTATAGATCCAAGCTCCTTCCTCTACTCTGGACATGTTTATTCAATGATCTAGGGAACAGCCCACTTGCAAACTCCAAGCATTTTATTTAAAGCGTATTTAACATTGAATTTTGATCTTCTTTCACAATCTGCTCTTCTGACGCCCTCTTTTCCAATACAATATGGCGATACCATCCACTGTTACTCAAGCCAAGTAGTCCTTGACATTTTTCTCTCCGACAAGATCCATAAATTCTATCTTCAGAATACCTCATAGAAATTTTCTCTTCGGCCTCCTTTAAGTCGTTTTTAATCTCTCTTCTAAAATCCTAAAAATAAATCATTTACCTTTGATGTAAAATCTCATATCTTTCTTGAGGTATTCAGTCTGGCCTCCCCGACATGCTGGTCCAGACAGGCAAATGGGCAGCTTTCTCTTCACTTTTGAGATTCCTGCATCACTGACTTTTGTTCATTATCCAGCTACGGGAGCCAAATCAATGAGCTCTGGTTTCAGCGAGAGAGCATGTCTCAAAAAATAAGGTGGGGTGGGGCTGGGGATTTAGCTCAGTGGTAGAGCGCTTACCTAGGAAGCTCAAGGCCCTGGGTTCGGCCCCCAGCTACGAAAAAAAGAACCAAAAAAAAAAAAAAAAAGTGGGGTGTAATTGAAGAAGACACCTGACGTGAACCTCTGGCCTCCACACACAGTAACACACATACAAGTATGAGGAAGAAAAACACTGGATTATAGCGGCAGGAACATACAAAGATGCATGTGCGTGGGGTCTATTAGGATTTCCTCTAGGCTCCGCCCAACAGTTACCTAGCAACAGCCAGGTACCAGCCTGGCCTCAAATGCTCTCTCAACCCCTCCCTCCCTCCCTCCCTCTCCCTCTCCCCACCCCAACCCCAGCCTGCCTTTTACCTTCTTCATCTCTTCCTCTCTCCTCTCTTTCTGTCCTTTTTTGTCCCCATTTCTCTGCCTCTACCCCTCCTCCAGGTCCTAAATAAACTCCCCTTTATACTACGCCTGTCACATGACTTGGTTATTCAGGGCCACTGCCACCACCGCTCCTTTTATAAAACACAACAGGGTCACCAAGTAGTATTCAACTAAACAACAATTATTAGAACAAAGTATAAAATTACTTCTAGTGTTAGTAACTTGTCTTTTAAAATAAGCTTGGGGGATGGAAATCAACATAGCTAATGCCAAAGAAATTTCTGGAGATTTTCTTCATTATCATTCAAAGTAAGAGTTAGTGAAATGGTTCAATGGGTAAAAGCATTTATCACCAAGACTTAGGACCTGCATTCAATCCCCAGGTCAAGTCACACGTGGTGAAAATAGAGAATAAACTCCTCCCTTGTCCTCTACTTCCACACATGCACCGTGCCCCTCACCCACACACACACACACACACACACACACACACACACACACACACACACACAGCATAACTTTTAAAAGATAATAAAAATCTAGCTCTTGACAAATGCAAGTCGGTGAGGCTCCAGTCGTGCCACTTCCGTATACAGAAATAAGAAAGTGGCATCATCTAGGTTACAAAAAGGGAGGTGGATCAAACAGATTATTATTTTCTAGATTGGGGTCTTAACTAGCCGAATCCTTTCACCTGGACCTTTACATATCTCTAGTCATATTTATCACCAAGTGTAGTGAAAGGGTTGAAAAACTGGTGTTTTTATATGTCCGTGTGATGTCTGTTTTAATATATTGACTCATTTAATCTCCCTAGACCATACAATGTGGGGTAGCACTACGGAAGGTGATAATGAGTACTTGGTAAAACGGAGTTTTAAATTGTAATTGTGATCTGTGTTAAGGTCGATATTCCACCAAAAGTTTCGGCCTTGCAGCCTATAGCATTTAGGTCATTGGCAAAACTTAGGCGGGCAGTGTTTTATACCCTCATCTTCAAAATTCCTGACATTATTTGTTAAACTCAGACTCCCTAATCCAAAACTAAAGAAATCAATAGAGCACCTCGGGCGTTTGTATTTTTAAGACAGCAGCTGCCAGGCCAGCGATTCTATGGCCTGCTGTCTGTGCATGAAACTAAATAAACCTCGAGGCTTTGTGCCAAGACCAAACTCCTTGTTGAAAATCAGCAGCATGCAGTTTTTGCAGACTTGCGAGGATCAATTAAATTTGTCTGCACTGCCGCCCCGTAGTAGTCTTCAGCCACAGAGCAGCATTAAGCATGCGCCGTGTACCGGGAACTCTGGGCGGGCCTTTGCCTGTAAATCTCTGACTTCCGGCTTCTCCGGCGGAGACCCCCCTTAGGCTCCGCCCACTTTCCGAGGGCCAATCAAATGTAAGATTGCTGAAGCTGTGGACCAATGGCTAGAGCTGTCTTTCATCAGGGCCCCCAGTTTGAAACTGTCAAGTGGCTGCTAGGGAAGCCGCTGTGCTTGCAGTGGTTGTGGCGGTGACGCCGGCTGTCGCGGCGAGTCGGGAGTCGAAGTTTGGCGGAGACGGTGACTACCGGTGGCGGGATCCAGGCCGGTTCCTACCAGTCAGTTTTGGGGGCATTGTCCCTGGAGGTGCCCAGAAAGAGGACACAAGTGATGCAAACTAAGTAGGTCCTGCTCTTTAGGACGTGAGGAGATAGTCTGACATAACGTTGTGTTTTATTAAGAAAGAGTTGAGTTTAAATGGAGCTGGATTGAAGGGTGGTGAAATAAAACTTGGAAGGGACTGGCGCTCGCCCTCTCTTTGCATGCAGTTAGGATCAGGGAAGTCGCCTTGCTGCCAGCTACACGTTGGTTCCTTCTCTGCCTCTTAGAGGTTGCATTTCAATTCCCGGAGCCCGCTTTTCAGTTAAGATATACCCGTGGCAATGAGAAGCATTCAAACTATCTTGCGGTTTCTGCTTACGTTAAAGAACACTGAGAATGTAGTGGAATGATGTGTGTCACCCACTAAAGCATCATTCTTCTGAACCCAGAAACTGTGAGGAAGCGCTACTGTTGTCTCAAGTTGATTGCCATGCCTGTTTGCAAAACTAGCGTATTTTCCAAAAGTACCATCGTTTTCTGACTACAATATGTATTTAAGAAACAATTTTGACGTCTGAGCACACCAGCCCATTTGTTACTAAAAAATCCACAGTTCCCAACTCTGGTTGCCTATCAGGCCTGCAAACAAGTCATAAGGGAAGGTGTAATTAAAATTTAAACGGACCAAATTACCACAGTGGTTGATTTGAAATTAGTGAAGTATTCATTCCTTCATGTAAATCTGTGCTTGTTTTATCTTCCCTTCATGGCTTAATGGAACACAGTCACAGCTCAATTTAGTTTACTTATCTTCTGTGTGCATACCAATGCTGAATAAAAGAGAAATTCCCCTTCCACAATCTGGCTGCAGCCTGGCGTTCAATTCCGTGGTTTCCCCTACATCTCTCCCTTCTTCGTCAGTGCCTTTATCTCATTAATTTTCTTAGCAAACCGTAATCAAGGCCTGTTCCAGAAGCAGCTGAGTCTGTCACAGATGTCACAGCAGCTTCCCGAGTTGCATGCTGAGGGCCTTCCTTGCCCCTTTTGGCCAGTGACCTCATACTGCTCCCCACTCAGTTCCACTGCTCTGGCTTCCTCCAGTCTCACTGCTGACTCTTCACTGTCCTTAAAAGTTAGCAGTTTAGATTCTCACAGCAGCCCTCCATTAGGGTTGTGAACTCCTTTGAAGCGAAAAATCCTTCTAGAAAAGACACATTTATAATCTAAAAGGTGCATGCAATTGTGTCTGGTCTTCAGGATAATAATTATTTACCATAATGGGTAATCCTATTCACCCCCATTTCTTTAGGATACTCTTAAAAGGTCAGTGCCTCCTCAGTGTAAATCCCCAGCCTATGCTTGTAATGCAGGGGTCTAGGCTAGGCGCATCCCAGCCATTATGAATTCCAGTGCCTGGAATTGTGTCCTGAGTAGCCAGCGTAATCACATAACAGCTATCCTTCTATAACCACAGTCAGCAGACTGATCCCCAGACTCTGCAGATACCTAAGTCTTCGGATGCTCAAGAGACCTGGATAAAATTGCTTACTATCTGTGTGTTGCCTACCAGGCATACCATCCTTCACACTTCAAACCATGGTCAGTTTACTTAGAACCCTAATGCAACCAATATAAATGCTGGGTGAGTAGTTATTGCACAGAATTGTCCTGGGGATGGTGATAAGAAAAGCCTGTGCGTGTTCAGTACCGATGCAATTTTAAGAAAGACTTTTGACCCACAGTTGAATGGATCCATGGCCGAGGAACCGGGACATACTGAAGGCTGACTGCTGTGTGCCCACAGCTGTTCCCAGTGCTTCAAAGTCAACCTCATGCTCACACAGCTGGCACTGAACTCGCCGACCTTCCTCCCAGTCTCATTGGCCCACAGTCCTTGCTTCGGTGAGTAGCAGAATACTTCATCTAGTTACTCTGGACACAGATATGTCCGCATCTGTAGTCCCACTCGGATGTTTCAAGTGCTCATTGATCATGAGCTCGTATGGTCACCACTGTAGCACAGCCATCTCAGAGGCCACACCTCAGACCCTTGCCAAGGCTGCATTCTCATTTGTCTCCTAGGTCAGTTCTGAGGAGAACCTTTACTGCTTGGATTACTATAGTTGGCTCTCGATGGACTGGACTCTAGGTTTAGAATCCCAGTCTGTTCCAAAGCTTTCAGAGTAACGTTTCTTCTCTTAAAATATCAATCTTTTAAAAGGGCAGTGTTTGGAAATGTAGCTCTACAGTAAATGTCTGGCTTTGCATAGCTGCATGTGCATCCAGTCCTCAGCATTGCAAATATAAGTAACTAACAAGGTTGTTTCACACACTTAATATCTTATGTAAAGATTCAGCCTCTGACTGTGAAAGGTCATAATTATAGCGCCTGAGTCTGTCTCTCAGGATGGATCCCCACATCTTTCAGGTCTCAGTACCTGGGCCATGTTGTCTGACTTACTGCTGTTCAGATAGTTTGAAGAGTTACTGTTTGCCTTTTAATCCACCCCCCTTTAAGTTGTTTTCTTTAGTTAAGACATAATGATTTCTATGTGTATGTTTCAGTATGTTGTAATGTATAAACTTAATTCTCTTAAAACAGTATTCCCAAAATATAAGTATCTCAGAAAGGGAATTCTTAGGGTGTCTTAGTTCAACATAACACAGGAAAGCATTTGGTCCCTGGGTAAGGCTGAAGAATGGTGACCACATGCTCTTCTCTGACTCAGCCTGCAGGAAATTGTTCCAAAGCATCTTTCTTCAGACTTTTGTGTATTTAGCACACCTCTTTCAGGGTATTATAGAATCACAAATGTTGGAAGTAAGTCCCTTCTCTGGCCCTATGGTTCTTGCTTGTAAGTGCTCAGTATGTTCAGTTGGGTGATTTCCTTTAAATGACATGAAAAATATTTGCAAGTTAGAGTACTGTTGCACTCTGTGTGTTTAAAAGCTGTGGCTTCAGTATTACGAGAGACAACTAAAGTTAACCTGTGCTATTGTGTAGTCTTTGTACAGGATGTCGTCTGATGAGGACAAGTGCTCACTTCATGTTGCTCACAATGACTCTGATCGTTCAGTCTCCACAGACCTTCAGGTAGGAAGACATCTAACTTTATTGTGACTTTAAAAAATTATAAAACCCTGTGTAATGGTGCGCACCTTTAATCTCAGCACTCGGAAGGCAAAGGCAGAGGCAGAGAGATCTCTTTGAGTTTAAGGCCAGCAGGGTCCAGATAGAGAGTTCCAGGACAGTCAGGGCTACATAAAGAGACTGTACTCCCCCCGAAAAATTTAAACAAAGTATTAGTTTGTGGCAAAACCAGAAATGCATTTTTTATTTACTCATTCCCCTCACAGTGAGATTTTGCATTTACAATATTATCAGCTCTCTACTAATTTGGGGAGTATATTGTTTTAAGTTTTCTGAAAATAGCCATGAACTATTTAAAAGCTTTTTCTGCAAAGGTTTTAACATAGTAGGAAAAAAACCTCAGAATTTTGGAACGTTTTGTGAAATGTTCTCATTTAACTGCCTCTGCCAAATGCTTTCTTCTTTAATGAAAAGTAGCAGAATGTCAGCCATCTGAGGTTCTAGGGCTCTCTGATGTCCTGTGCAGCGAGGTTCTCGTTCCTGTCACCACTACACGGCATAATCTGCCACTGTGAACCTGGACACTGACAGATGAGTTAGGAGAACAGTCTAGTTAAGGTTCTGTTACTTTCATGAGGTAGTCAAATCCCACAGGCCATGCTGTCTAACTACCTTAGCTGCAGGGAGGTGGAAGAAGCAGATGACCATTTCAAACCCTGGGGCTTATTAATTTACAGGGGAAAAAGGAGAAATGGGGGTTCCTGGTCAATTAGCAAGGATACTGCAGAAGACTTGGAATTCTGTACATTTTTTTTTAAGACCAACAAATACCTTATATCTTATCCCAATGTATCATATCAAGTTAAGGTTGCCTTTCTTCTATTTTAACAACCAGATATGACTTAGAAAAAAGTGTTTAATTTAAGAATATTTTAACCTATTTAACGAATTATAATTACTTTTATCAATATGAAAATTACACATTATGACATGCTACATAAATTCTTTTCCTGACACAGAGTTTTACTTTGTGTATTTAGCCCAGGCTAGCTTCAAACTCCTGAACCCCTTCTCTTCAGTCCTCAGTGTTTCAACTGATCCACGCTTACAGCCTCACGTGCTACACTTCCTAATACTAGGAAAGCAGTGAAAACTCTGCTTAGTGCCTTGAAAGGGAATCCCTAACAAAGAGGACTTGATTACAACCCTGTGAAGAGAGCTCTGGTGTTAAGATTTTCTGTCATATGCCTTCTGTCACTATATGGGCGTCTGATTCTCTCTCCCAGGTCATTAATATACAAAAATTGTGTTTCTTTCACCTAATATTTAACTCTGTGTGTGTGTGTGTGTGTGTGTGTGTGTTTAAATAGAATCCAAGATGAAACTCAAACCACCTCACCCTTTCACATTGAAATTTCACAATTTTCAGACAGAATAATACAAACTCTTTTACAAACAATTTTACTTAAAATTCAATGCTAAAACAGAGCTATAATCATACATATTTATTTTTTTAAATGCAAATCCATGGCATTTTCTTCTAACAACAGCAGCAAAAATAAACCAGCTGCCTTGGTGAGTGTGGCTAGGGGAAACAAAACACTGTGTAGTTTCAGCAGCTTGACCCTCCGGTTTGCTTCTTGTGAGTTACATGGTATCAAGGAAGCCGGTGCCTGGTGCCTTCTGTAGTGGTGCGTGCTAGGCTGCCAGTGGCTCAGGTGGCTGAAGCAGGAAGAGTAAGGGTTAATGGCAACCTGAGCTACCTTGCAAGTCCCAGTCTGGGGAATATCGAGAATCCTGTTGAGAAAAATAGGGTGGGGGCTTGGGGATATTGAAAGAGTGAAGACACAATGGAGAGAGAGAAAATATAAACTGAGTCTCAATTTAAGTTCTTGAAAGTGATAGCTTTTAATAGCGTGTCTTGTCTCATCATCAGTTAAATTGATATGAAATGTAAGAAAGAGAAAGAAGTGTTTTATTGAATCACCAACATGTTTCCTCTTTAAACATTTAACTATAAATGTCAAAGTCATACCAGAAGCACTCAAAAGACTCAAGCTTAGCAAAAGAAGTAAACTTTTCTGTATTGTGGTAAGTATATGACTATTATGTGGTTAAATAGGTTTCTTAACAACAAAAACCTGAGTGTTTGGATGCAACATTGTAGCTGTCACAATGCACTTGTTCTCGGCTTCTGGCAGGAGGAGTATGAAGAACTGCTTCGCTATGCTGTTGTGAACCCAAATGTTGAGTCCGGTGTTTCACGGCCGTCTCACCTTAGAGGAGAAGTGGTACCGGACAGATTTCCTGTGCTAGGTATGCTTCACCAGCCAGGTTACGTACAGTTGTCAAGATACCAACCCCTTGTGATCCTGAGTCTGTTGGTGATGCTGACGTGACTATAGAGATGTCCCCACCGCCAGCGGGCAACTCTTAACCCATGCTGTAAAGCAGTATAATGTTGGCCTGCCTCACATTTACTGTCATTCCTGCCTCTTTTGACAGCTGGATTTTTATTTAAACTTGAGTTGAATTTTAACTTTATGAAAAGTAATCAGAGCAACACAACAGTGATTATCTCTTTACACGGGTTCTGGGATTCCATCCTCAAATCCTCAGCTTACACGGCAAGCACTTTGCCTGCTGACTTCTCTTCCCAGCCCTTGTCCGTTTACCAGTCTGCAGCACTCTAGTGTGCTCAGTAGGAATTGTACATTAAGATCATCAATGTAGAGCCCACAGTGGAGGCCCACGCCTGTGGTCCTCACACTTGGGAGGCAGGGGCAGGAGGATGTGTTGTATGCCTCAGTTCCTGATCCAGGAGTTTTATGCCAGATTATTCTGACAACCAAATGCCCAAGCCTTGGCATCCAAAGGCAGTCCCAACCCTGCCCTCCGAATCCCTTAAGTTGCCCTGTGAACCCCATACTGATACTCATACGTTGTTGGCAATGTTTCTGTGGCATGGGGAGTAGTTCAGGTCGTCAGGACAAAGGCGGGCCTATTTGTGGACTCTCGGCAGTAGATTTAGCATCTGTGCAAGCCAGGCTGTGCTTAGATAAAGGGGTTAAAGGAAGCAATGGAAAGCAAGCTTTTCCCCTTTTCACTCCTTATTGAGTGACGAGCGAGCTCCTACCGTTCATCTGCATAAGCACTCTCGTTTGTACATGCATTCGTGGGTGTGTATGTGTACAGGTGTGTTTGCACATGACATCGGGTTCTAGGGACTGAACTCAGCTTGTCCAGCTTGGCAGCCAGCGTCTTCACCTGCTGAGCCATCTCATGGTCCCTGAATAAATACTCCCGAGAGGGTTAGAGAGCCAACATGGGCAGGGTCACACAGACGCCGCAGTTCACAGAGGCAAAAGCTCCTGCGTCTCTGCTCAGTGAGAGCCCTGGTCTCTTCCTCATCCCCACATTTGTAGATCACACACGTACACTATCCCTGTCCTGACTGCTGCCCTGGGACAGTAGTGCCATGACACACGTACACTATCCCTGTCCTGACTGCTGCCCTGGGACAGTACACTATCCCTGTGCCATGATGACACACGTACACTATCCCTGTCCTGACTGCTGCACTGGGACAGTAGTGCCATGACACACGTACACTATCCCTGTCCTGACTGCTGCGCTGGGACAGTAGTGCCATGACACACGTACACTATCCCTGTCCTCACTGCTGCGCTGGGACAGTAGTGCCATGACACACGTACACTATCCCTGTCCTGACTGCTGCACTGGGACAGTAGTGCCATGACACACGTACACTATCCCTGTCCTGACTGCTGCGCTGGGACAGTAGTGCCATGGCCAGATAAGGAATTTACTATGGCACCGTTCTGCTACCTAAATTTCATTTTTAAGAGATATAAACCTTGGATTTATTCATTGTACATCAAGGGTGGCAGTCATATTTTAGTTACATTGGGTATTTTTCTTTTTCTCTTCCTTGCTTTCTTTTCAGACAGGGTTTCTCTTTGTAGTCTTGGCTATCCTGGAACTCTGTAGACCAGGCTGGCCTAGAACTCAGAGATCTCTTGCCCCTGCCTCCCGAGTGTGAGGACCACAGGCGTGCGCCTCCACTGTGGGGCTCTACATTGATGATCTTAATGTACAATTCCTACTGAGCACACTAGAGTGTTGCAGACTGGTAAACGGACCAGGGCTGGGAAGAGAAGTCAGCAGGCAAAGTGCTTGCCGTGCAAGCTGAGGATTTGAGGATGGAATCCCAGAACCCGTGTAAAGCAAGTTCAGTAGTGTGTGTGTAGGTCTGCAATCCTAGTGCTCCTACAGGCAAGATGGAAGGCAGAGACAGGAGAGCTTCTGAAAGCTCAAAGGTCAGTAGCTGGCATGCACAGCAGAAGATGGAGGACAGGCACATGCCCCTCATATATACACACAGACTGTAACTGTATTCATAGTTTAGATTTAATATGTAGTATATGCATACATACATTACAGAAGATAGATAGATACATAAAGTGAACAAGTGTCCTCAATAACTGGGCAAGAAGTACATGAAAACTATTTGACTTCTTTAGCAATCAGTGAAATGTAAATTAAAACCATATCGAGATCCCCATCTCACCTCAGCAGAAAAGCTGTCATCCAGAATACAGAATCCCAAATGCAAATGAAACTGGGGGTCAGATAGACTCGTACAGCAGTGCTGGTGGGAATGTACACTCAAACAACACTAAGAGAGACACCGTGGAGATTCCCTCAAAGCTCATGCATGGACATGAGTTATGAAAAACAATATAAAGTTAGTTGTTTTTCTAGTTCTAATTCTGTCGTGGACTTTTTGGTTTTGATGGTAAGTAAATGCATAAAACTGTGTTAAATACTAAGAGTATAAAATGTAATGTGGAGCTTCACAGCCTCGTTCTGAATCCCAGTTCTAGCTACTGCATTGTGTACATGTAGGGTCTGGTTAATTTTGATGTCTGATTTGATTGATTTGCAAGGTTGGTTTGTTTTTTTTTTTAAAGTAAGGCGTATAAGATTTAAAAAATAAACTCAACCCAGAGCTTGCATCTGAGCCAGCTGCTGCTCACAGCCGTGAGAGCTGGGATGCGGTGTCTGCACAGCCATGTTGGCTGCAGCAATGTCGCAGTAGCGCCCGTTAGTGGACGGATGGTGGTACTTGGCCGTGAAACACAGCATGCTGTTGTTTGCAGAAAAATAACGGAACCTGGGAATCATCAGGTTAAGCAAACCAAACCAGGCTTAGAAAGACAAATATTGCACGTTTTTCCACATGTGTGGATTTTTTAAAATTTATTTAAGACATAAGAGTAGAAGGGGTACTGTTTAAATAGAAGAGGACCAGAGGAGCAGGGACAACAGAGTCAGGAAGGGTTGTGGATGTTATCTGCAAACATGAAAAAGTCCCAATGAAGCTATTGTCTTGTACAATATGTATACACATTTTCTTTTAAGTAGTTTCGTTTAATTTTAAAAATCTTTTTTGGCAGGAAGTAACCCTATAAGAGAAACTGCACTGGAAGTTGGAAAAGGATCCGATTTAAATATTTCAAGCCTTTCAAAATCAGGTAGGATGACTTTTCCTTAGTTTGTTTCTTTAATTACAGTGTATTAGCAAGAATAAATCAGCATATTACTTAACCCGACTTTTAAAATGCTATTGTTGCTAGCTTAAGTGATATTTAAAATAACTTCCCAACATTCCAACATGTGCAGCTAAGACCAGTTAATAATCACAGTGCATGGCATCCTTCACAATGCCTTTGGAAAGAAGATATTCATGAAGATTTAGAGAGATATTAGTTAGTTCAGCCGATTGCTAAGCCCTTCATAAACATAAACCAGTGTACTGCTCCCCAACTCTCAGGAGTATATATCCACCAATATCTATGTCATCTATTTATACCACTTGATAAAATGTTCACTTTTAGCTTGAACTTATTTTAAAATGAATCATTATGACCGAATATAACAAAAGGAATGTATCTTTTTTACTATGAGAGAGCAATGGCAAAGATAACTAATGAAAGTGAGGCCGCTGCCCCGTCTACACTGTAGACAGTGAGGCCGCTGCCCCGTCTACACTGTAGACAGTGAGGCCGCTGCCCCGTCTACACTGTTGCAGTTGTGTTGAATCAGAACTGTACAGAGAGACTGGTGGTAAGGAGGGGCTTGGAAGCTTCCTAGAGCCAGCTTCTGCCTTTTTCCTTCACATGGTATAAATGTAAACGTAGAAATGGGCGCCTTCCTTGCCTACAGTATGGCATTATTAGCACAGCACCAGCTAGCCATTTTGTAAGAAGTGCCTGCCTTCATGTTTCTTCTCCTCTAAGAATCTTGGGCAGTATTATTGCAGATGGTCTTTCCAGCCCTTAAGTCATATGGCTCTATTTTGTAAATGGTGAATGTATATTTTTCTTAACACTAAAACCACAGAGCCTGTGCGGCGTGGTGCAGTGAGCTTGTAACCCTCCCAGTCAGGACGCTAAGACAAGAGCAGCCAGGTGCAGACCAACCTGGACTACACTGGCCCTGCCTCAGGAGACAAAGAGCAGAGCCTGCTGCCTCTCTGCGTGGTAGGACCCAGTAAAGAGTGTGAGTGCACGTTGTGCCTCTGCCTTGCTCCGTGGGTTCTCTGACCATCCTCCGAACGTTAGCTGATAATCCCATGTATGGCCATCCCACACCCTACTATTGCGTAGCAGATATACAGTTTAGGGTATAATTTTCCTTCTTGCTAGGAGTTCTGGAAAGATTTGCTTTTACATAGCAAGTTCTGTAGTACTTCTGTTCTTGATTCATTCCTCAAGGACAAGAGACAAGCCGTCAGTCTTGGTTATTAGACCTTCATAGTTAGTGTGGGATCCATGGGAAGTGGTGACAGATGACGTCTAATTCCAGTGAATCTATACTGGGATATTGACTTTTCTACTTTGTGCTTTTTAAAGATGGAGGCCAGTTGTCTTTCCGACTCTGGCTCTCCCCGGCCTCACTGGGTAATGGCAAATGGTAGTTGTGTGTATGTGCACATGCACATAGATTGGTGGACAGATTTTACATCTACATGTTGGAGGCCAACAGGATCTAAAAACTAAGTAACTGGCCCCTTTATATTGTCAAATTCTAGCAATACCAGTACCAAGGTGGAAAATAAAGCAAAAGTGATCTGTAGACAACCGCCTCACTGTGGTCAATTAACCTTCCGAGCCTCAGTGTTCTCCTTATAGTTGAGAAAATACCTACCTCTTAGGCTAGCACATGTTGAGAGCTAACCCTTAAACATTTTTATTGCCAAAGCATAAAAGGCATTGAGTTAATAGGAGTTGTTTGTGAAGGATGGATGAGGTCTAGGAGGCATCCCACGCCTGTCAACCCTCAATCAATGGCAGCACTAATCTCAAAAATGCCCATGCTGAGGCATATATAGCTCAGGAGTCATTTCTCTGTGTTTTCTCTCGGCCTCCAGCATTGACAGATGTCTTGTAGCCTTTTGCATTACTCTGCCAGTTAGACGACTTCCCTCTGACCTGGCTGCTGTTTGATTGCTCTGTTTTTCTTCTAGGGTCACCCAGGAAGCCACCTCACCCAGTCATGGACTTTTTCGGCCCACATTTTTTAGGTGATTCTTCCTCACCAGCCTCTATCTCTAGTCAGACAGATGCCCATGAAATAATTATGGGTGATCATCTTGTCTCTGAGGAAAATTTTCAGAAGTTGGAGAATGTGCTTGACATCTGGAGCTCAGGTCTTAAGGTATGCAGCTGCTCAGTGGCAGTCAGACGCCTGAGCCAGTCTCTCTCTGCCTGCTTGCTGCTCCTTCCTTCCTTCCTTCCTTCCTTCCGTCCGTCCGTCCATCCGTCCTTCCTTCCTTCCTTCCTTCCCTTCCTTCTTTCTTTCCTTCCTTCCTTCCTTCCTTCCTTCCTTCCTTTCTTAATGTTTTCTAGTAAACAAGAACCTAAACCTTTGGGATCCTGGGATGACCCACGCAGTGTCTTAGATGGATGTCTCTCAATCTTGAATGCGCATATGAACTGCCTCAGTGTCTTATTAAACACTGGGTTGGTACTCAGTAAGTTTTAGTGGGGCCTATGATTACATATTTGTTATACACATGGGTAATATTACAGTTTCTAAACCATCCTTAGAGTGCAAGGTTTACGGAGTTGCTAGGATACTGTATGTCCCCCCACATCTTCCTGTGTTTTAAAGAGCATCCTGCATCCTGCTAACCTATGACGATGACTGACATTGTTTCAGTCCCTTCAGAGCCTAGTGAGGACAAGGGGTTTAGAGGGCTGGCCACACACCTGGATGGGAGGACCTTTTATGTTTAAAAATATATACTTTCCTGATATATTTCAATTTTATAGCAGCCAAAATATATGTCTGGTGAATCTTTGAAACTATTTTTGGCGATGTAAATAACCTGCCAATAATCAGCATTACAGAAATATCGCTATTAAAACACAGTGTTTTTAAATGATTTCTGCTAGTATTTTAATGGAATAGGCTGGAGAGATTGGTCAGTGATGAACTGCAAGAATGCCACTGTAGAAGATTGGAGTTCATTTCCCAGCACCATGTCAGTGGGTCACAACCTACCGGAACTCGAGATCCGGGCATCTCCTACCTCTTGTCTGGTGGGCACCTGCACTCATGTTCACACACCCAGAAAGAGACTTACACACAATTAAAGTCAAATAGATATTTTAAAAGTAATATGATTTAACTATTCTAAAATCTGAGAAAATGAACTTTTCCAAAGCATATAGTTATACATTTATATCCGTGGAAAATTACGATCATGTGGATTCTGTGACATAGTTTCCTGTTACTTGAAACGTTAAACTCTGAAAATACTCTGACAGCAATTTCTACCATTGTCTCCTCGGTTTCACGGTGGGATAATCCTGTTGCAGGATTGTGCAGCTGACCATCAACCTATTCTCTGTTGACTTAACTGTATTTGTTATTGAAGGGTTTTGTTGTTTTTAGATGACCAATGATTCCTTGGTCCTTTTACTCATGCTAGTCGATAGCATTAAAGGGCTCAGCGCTTTGCTGGAAGACGACCATGCAATAACTTGATTTGGAGGAAACCACAATGCCATGGTTTTAACTCCCAGCTCAACCTCTAAATCCACCCATCCTCAGCTTAGCCCATACTCCTCTGTTTCTTCACCTGATCCATCTTTGCTTACATTCTTTTGAGAGTTTTAGTTTTTCTAATCTTATGTGTGTGGATGTTTAGCCTCTGTATATGAAAGTGCATCGTGTGCTTTCAGTGCCCAGGGAGGCCAGCAGAGGGCGTCAGGTCTCTTAGACTGCACTGCAGATGGCTCACCACCATATGGGTGCTAGGGTTGCACCCAGGTCCTCTGGAAGAGCAGTCTCTCCAGAAACACCTAATCTCCTTTAGAATGGACATGTGAGTCTATGGCTACCCAAAGGAATTTTGTGAGTGAGCCAGATTTTATTTTTTAATGCCATAAGATTTCAAAGTAACATAAAATGGGGAGAAAAAAAAAAAAAACTAAATCCCCAGGGAAAGCGATGAACTGTGAGACCATAGCTGTTGAACTTGCAAATATCATTTATTCATGCGTTGGGATTTTTTTTTAAATAGCCCTGTGTTGACCTGATCTTCTTGATGTTTCTTATGTTCAGTTTAATTTTAATAGCGGTGTGAAAGAACAAATTACTTATTTTCGCTGTCTTCTTTTCAGACGAACATTTTATCTGAACTAAGTAAGTGGAGACTTAATTTTATTGACTGGCACCGAATGGAGATGAAAAAGGAAAGGGAAAAGCACGCGGTGACAGTGAAGCAGCTGTCGAGCCAGATCGCTGACTTGAAGGAGCTGCAGAAAGCCTTCGAGATTTCCATCGGAAGAAAGGATGAGGTCCTCTTTTCTATGCCTGCCTTTGAGTGAGACTCAGCAGATGTCCCGTGGGAATATAATCCTGAGAACTAATGATTCTCCTAGAAGACAGAGAGAGATGCTTCAGAGGAACTAACGCACAGCCCTAGGTTTATTCCTAATAGACACGAGTGTAATAGGGGTTTACCTTCCCTCAGACTCCGACATTTCCTGGTGCTTTAAGAGCCCACTCAAAGTAGACATAGTAGATTCTTCTTCCCTTGTACCTGTCTTAACATCAAGGAGCTAGCGTCACCTATGTTCTTAACCATCCTTGTGGATGACAGTAAGCATTTCAAACCTACCAGTTCAAACTGGTCTGAGGCTTTGTGCCTCCTGATCTCACACCTTAAGCAAAACAGTGGGCAGTGAATCTGTGCCCTGCTGACTCCCGTTTGTTTATGGATGAGGGTGAGCTCGATTTCACATAAGGCCTCAGGAAAGAGCAGCACACACGTGTTTAATGACTCAGAGAAAAGGGTTGTTGTTGCTTGACTTTTTGAGATAGAGTCTCACTGTGTAGCCCAAGCTGGCCTCTAACTTATGTAGCCCAGGCTAACCTTTCAACAGGAAGTCCTCCTGACAGCCTCCCAACTTCTGGGATTGCAGTCATAAATAATCCATACAGGCAAGATCATGGCTTTTTGAATGTACACTGTTCTTGCTCTTTACTGGTGTAGTATAAAATCAAACATTTTGTGTACCTTGTTTTATTGAAACTGTCATTTTTCTATTATCTTCAAAAGTGTTCTAATTTTTCTGATCTTGGAATGTCACACAAATGAGTATTGCTTGTGCTGTACTGAGGAGAATGAGTAAAACAAGCAGCCCCACGTCACCTTCCATTCTAAGATATGGAATGTAGCCGGCCACTTAGAATGACGCCCTTCTCTGTTTTGAAAAGGCAAACAAGACTGGCATGGCATGCCTATAATCTTTGTCATTTAAGAGGTGGAGGTAAGAAGGATCACAGGTTCGAGGCCGGCTGAGGACGCAGCAAGAGTCTTGTCTCAAAGGGAAAAACAACAAAATAGGAAGAAGCGTCTTGTACTAAGTGTAGTGGTTTACTAAGGTCCGTTCAGTGTGCTTCATTCCACGTGCATATTACAGTTACTCAGTCTTTAGAAAGAGATTCTCTTATGAATTAAATGTGTTTTTAAGAATAGCAATAATGTCATTCAAGAAAAATCATTAAAACAGAACTACAGCTCTTATAAATTTGTTAAACCACAGAATAATTAAATACTGAGAAACTTCTATATCCAAGGTAGTAACAAGGACTAGAAAAACATTTCAAACCAGGCCCCTTTCATAAGGCAAATAAGTAAAGACTTTCTATATATGTAACAAAACTTAAAAGTTTTGTTATCAAGCACAGTTATCTTCCTGAGTTAAATGTTAATAACTATCTTAATTTTCATGCATGTAAACTTTACTGGGGAGTAACAAGATATGCACACATGAAGATTTCTTTCCTGTTCCCCATCATTCATTGATACTTGTTCATTGATACATTCACGTGGGAAGCAAGGCCTTCCTCATAGTCTGTACTGAGCATGGTGGGGTAGGCCTGCAAGCCCAGCACTCAGGACTCTGAGGTAGGAGGAGGATCACAAGTTTGAGTCGACCAAGCTACATCGTGAGACAGTGTTTCCAAGAGGGGTGGGGGAGTTAGAAAGGGAGGGGAGAGGGAAGGAAGGAAAGAGAAGGTTTATTGATGAATAGATATGTACTCTCTGTAGCCTTTTTACATGAGAAAATCACTTTCTGAACATGAGTAGACTGAGCCGGCAGACACCATCTAGTTTAAGAGAATAAAACACCAATCGCAGGCTATGTGCCCTTTTCACAGTCCCTTGCTGCTATCAGAGTTCTACAGTAACTGGGTTAATTACTGCTTACAGGTGATTTCCAGCTTGTCTCGTGCCATCGGCAAGCAGAAGGAAAGGATAGAGTTAATGAAAAGCTTCTTCCGCTGGAGAATCGGCCATGTCAAATCCAGACAGGAAGTAAGTATAAGAAAGATAACTACTCTCAGATATCAGATTTTCAGGTGATGTACGAGAACGCTTGTCAAACTCAAAGATTTGTTTTTTAATGAGTCAATATAAATTAGGTCATAATATCCTCTGGTTTCAAAGGAATTTGGTTTTGGTGCAGTTTAGAAATATCTCTCAGATTGTACTGACATAGGACATATATATCATGACAGAAAAGCCTTTTGCTGCTTCATAGTGGTTTAATAAGGATTGTACCTAACTTATAAAAACCCTGGTAATGGAACTCTTTAACAAACGACCTTAGAAACAGTTATTTGGAAAAAAATTTATATCTTAAACAGGTCGTTTGCTTCCTAT
Organism: Rattus rattus; assembly: GCF_011064425.1. NCBI lineage: Eukaryota > Metazoa > Chordata > Mammalia > Rodentia > Muridae > Rattus > Rattus rattus. The sequence goes on along the minus strand of NC_046156.1, from coordinate 200,111,951 downwards.
GTTATGTCCACTTCTGACACATCTAAGGGCAGCAGTGTGTGTGTGATGAGTGTTCTCAGCCACACATGGGGACCACTTGAGCCCAGTATAAGCCCAGCCTGAGCAACATAACATAGCAAGAGGCTGGCTCAGAAAGAAGTGCCACTGATGGTAAATCCTACGCACAGCCTCTTCACAAATAGGCAGTACCTGTCTGCACCTACACATGCGGGCGCTGTTTGTTGTAGACGTAGGGTGGCGCCACCTGTAGGCACTGATTTGCAATAAGGGCTCAACCTCTCCTCTAGCCTCTCCTCAGCAGAGCTAGTGGACTTACCGCCATGTTGTTTCTGTTACACTGCCCTGGTAGTGGTTCTGAGGTTGTTCTGAATGTTGCGTTTGTTCAGAGTTATGAGGGGAAACTGGCTGACCAGTACTTTGAGAGAACTTTGCTGAAGAAAGTCTGGAAGGGCTGGCGCTCCGTGGTACAGAGGCAGTGGAAAGATGTGGTGGAACGGGCGTGCCAAGCGAGGGCTGAAGAAGTGTGTGTGCAGATCTCCAATGATTATGAAGCCAAACTTGCTATGGTAAGCTACTTTTTGAATTTTCTATTTTGCATAATTAAATGTATAAGCTCACTATTAGCTTGGCTATGACTTTTAGTGTTTATATATAGCCAAGAGCAAAAAATACAGATATTTATCATTATTAATTTAAATAAGCTATGCTCTTATATAAGTTTGATATAACATAAATGTATGTAAATTGAATTATTTTCCTCTCATTTTCAATAATAAAACTGTCATTGTTTCCATAGGGGATCATTTAGATCATGAAGGGAGACATTTGGAATGCAAAGGCCTCTTGAAATAATATTAGAAGGAAAACATTCTTATAGTACTAAATAGTACTGAAATAAATTTTAGAGAGCTAAAGCGATGTCTCAGTCAGCAAACTGCTTTCCTTATGAGCATGAGAACCCAGTTCAATTCTCAGAGTCTACTGTTTGACAAAGCTGGGCTCAGTGCTGTCTCTTGTAAGCCCAGTGCTGGGGAGGCAGAGACAGGAGGCTCCTGGGCCTCACTGCAGCCAGCCTGGCAGTCAGTGAGTCCGTTAGTGGTGAGAGGCCTGTCTCAAAGCAAAGCGGACAATAACTGAAGAAAATGCCGGAATTTGACCTCTGGCCTCCACATGCACAAACACATACAAAAATGAATAAATATAATATATAATTTCTGCAATTCAAAATTGCATACAGAAAAGATGAAGTTTTTTCTAGGTGAAGTTTTACCAAAATTCACTATGTACTTTAAATTTTGTTAATAGCATTTACTTTTCAAAAATTCTATTAATTTTACACTAGCTTTTTCCTCTCAAAGGAATGTGGGTCATGTGTGACTTGTGTAAATACATTTTATTAAATGTCTTATATAAATGGTGTATAGTTTTTAAAATGTGCCAGTTTTGCTGGGCATCATAGCACGTGTCTCTAATCTGAGCACTTGGGAGGCAGGCAGATGATGCTCATCTGCACAGCAAAGCAGAGCCAGCCTGAGCCACATCTAAATGAGTAGATGACCAGCAAAGTGTAACCTTAGTCTGTTTGACAATGATAATATCTCTGTGTTTCAATCCCTCCGCCCCCACACATACTTTCTGTAATTCTTTAGTTATCTTTAGCTTTGGAAAATGCAAAAGCTGAGATTCAAAGAATGCAACAAGAAAAAGACCATTTCGAAGACTCCATGAAGAAAGCATTCATGAGGGGAGTGTGTGCATTAAATCTGGAAGCCATGACCATATTTCAGAACAAAAATGACGCAGGTGAGTGATGCATGGAAGGTTCTCTGCTTAGTTTCAAAAAGAATTCGAGGGGATAGCAGTGGCTGGTTGGGTCTGTACGGCTAATACTGTGCAGTGGGGTGTCTTGTCCCTACCTAGCTCAAAGTGTACCTTGAGAGTTACTCTACTCATTGTTCTTGTGCTCTAGAGCTGACGGTAGCTCTGAGACATGACGTTTCAGTTAGTTTTAGACATAGTAGGAAAGTGAGAAAAGGGTCTCCCAGTTAAAGAGAGAAGAACCATGAACTTAACAGCTACCTGTGAACAGAAACTTCATAAGGGAACCTGTATCAGCAAGAGTTGTCTGTTTACACCTGACCTTTTCAGAACGTTTGTAAGTCATGGGTATGCAGGGTTGCTTTTTACCAAAAACACATTAAACCTGTGAGTGTGTATGGTGTGTATTGTGCGTGTGTAGTTTTCAAATTATAAGTGGTGTTTTATGTGGAGTAGTTGCTGTCACCAGAGTTGGAAGGATCTTGAGGAAACTGTAAGTATTGTTGGACTTTAACAAGGTAACAGTCGCTGAGGATAATATGCAGACAGCTGACAACCACACGACTGATGGAAAGAAAACAGAGAAGGTCTTAAATGCAATGTCTCCTTCAGGATCTAGAACACCTCCCAGCATTTTCAAACTCAGAGGGTCCAGGTGAAACTAGCCGAATTCTAGTTCTGAGGTGGGGGTGGGGTGTCAAAAACTGGATGAAGCTCCTTGTCCTACCTTTTGGAAGGTGACTGTATCCACTCCCTAGATCCGGGGGAGGTCCCTTTGTGAGAGAGCATCCCTGCAGTTAGTTAAGCGGGCAGATGATTTGGTTCATAATTTGTGTCTTCATGGAAGAACTCATTTCTCTGACTTATGACTTGCTAAAATGTCAAAAATGAGAACAACCTGTTTGTGTCAAAACAGAAGAAATGACATGGGGAAATTGTTGCAAAGCTCTAGTTGGGGGCCATTTGTCAGGATGGCTGTGAGACGCAGAGAAAGCTGGATAGGCCCTCCCTTTGGGCAACCATGATGTTCCAGCAGTAGTTGTGTTCCCATGGCAGCACACTCTCGGTGGGCTCCTGCCGAGCGCACATTTGATCCTTACCTTTTACATACGAGCAGACCACTTGTTAGCTTTCCCATGTTGGAGCTTTGAGCTCCTCTGAAGTCAATAATGGTTGATGCTAACATCAACCAGATTATGATGCTGATGCTATGAGGTGAGCAGTGAACCTCCAAAATGGCCAGTGTCTGCATTTCATTAGAGCTATATTTTAGCCATTAGGCTTTTCCTTGTTTGGACGGTAATAGTCTTAGTTTGCGCTACTGTTAATTGAATGGATTGTGATTTGTAGGGATAGACTTCACAAATAATAAAAAGGAAGAGAGTGGCCCTGGTGGTCCAGGAAGAGAACCTTCTGCTCACTTGGATACTTCTTCGTCCACAATGCCATCAGCAGTTACGTTACAGCTGCTGCCGTCTGCAACATTAGCAGCAGGAGTAGCCAGCGCCACTGCCATTCCCTCCACTGCTTCCCTGACCTCTGCCGGAGCTACATCTGCCTCTTCCGGTCACGTGCCCATCTCTGTTCTCAGTGCCGGATCTGCAGCCACTGCTGTCCCAGAAGACACGGTCAGTACAGTCGGAAAGGCTTCCAAAGCATGTGTGTCGTGTAGGTGGGGGTGGGGCTCTGTATCCCTGTTTGTTCATTGTGTGTGTGGTAATAAGGACCAGACCCTGTCAGGCCCTCATCTCCCCAAGCTGTAAGTGAAGTGTGGAGGGAAGGCAGTGCCATACTAGCCCACCCCAGGTGAGCTAGCACCCACTAGCAACTGCATCTCTGTTAGGTGTTCATTTTAACCCACAGTTGAAATCGGGGGAGGAAAAGTCTTTCTCCATAAGGGAGGAGGGTTGAACAGGGGTGGAGAGTATGTGTGAAACTGTATATTTGAAGTAATTAATGAAGCTGTTGACAGCCCATCATGGCTGTGACTGAGAGGGAGAGTACCAGCAGCCATCCACACACTTATCAGACTAAACTCTGCATCCTCTTCCCTGCCCAGTGTTGCTCTCACACGGAGTGGGAGTTTTAAAGCTCCTGAGGCAAGTGTCTCCCTCCTCTCCGTGATTCTAGCCAGTGACGTAGCAGAAAAGATGGCAGCGGGGATTTTAGTGCGCTCTCAACTTTGCAGCCGTTCTCAGCATCAGCTCCCTAGCGTTGGGTTACAGGGTGAACAGTAGCGTTCAGTTTTGTTGAGCTTCGTGCACCTTGTGGCAGGTCATGGCCAGGCGCTAGCTCTGGAGAGCTCTTCCTAAGGGACAGGAACAGAGAGTTGGCCAGACCGCTGATGAGGTTTAGCCTTCTAGCTCACTTGAATTGCTTCCTTTTAGAGCTACTAATTTTAGAGAAAAATATGTTGAGATCTGCTGCTTGCCTTGTTTGCTCTGGCCTGAAGTTAGAGTACATGGCACATGTGCAGAGAGGAAGAGAAATCTCAATGTGTGGAGGAGTTTTGACTTAGAAATAAGACGAAAATTCAACCCTGACATATGTTCAGCTGTGTTTATTTTCCATGATTATGCATTCTGAAGTGCAGTCCTATGTAGATTATCTCATTTAAATAAACACAGTCGAGTTTATTTAAATTCCTCACTTGTCATTCATGTTGCATCTCTAGATAACATATGCAGAGCTAGACTTTTTAGAATCTCCTTAAACTAGGACTACCTCAGAGTCTGCATTTATACCTGAGCCTACACTCGAGCGGGCACATGGGTAAGCTTGGCTGCCCTATGTTGCTCAGAGATGATTCTGAAGGCTTCAAAACATAAAAAGCATAGTGTTGTATAGACAACCTTTCATTTGTGCACACACACACACACACACACACACACACACACACACACACACTCCCCACACGCAACTCCAGTTGTCGTGGTATCTGTGGGCATTTGTGTTCAGTCCTTTGTTCATATGTGTACATGTGATACTAAGGAACAGAACCAGTCAAGCTCTCGTCTCCTTAGCACAGTCAGTGGACTTGGAGAACATAGAGGAAAGTCAGAATGAACAGAGTCAAAGCTCGTAGGATCTCACAGCGTGCACAGGTCTGCAGCAGGTCCTTAGCATGCATGCTTTGGCCTCCAGCTTAGTGGGTTTGTCTATTTTGGCTTTTGGGGGGGGGTTGTTTTGTTTGTTTTGGGTTTTTATTTTGTTTTGTTTTCTTTTGGTGGTTGGTTGGTTGGTTGGTTGGTTGGTTGGTTGGTTGGTTGGTTTGGTTTTTCAAGACAAGATTTCTCTGTAGCCCTGGCTGTCCTGGAACGAGCTCTGTGGAGCAGGTCGTTTCCTGCGGGTGAGAACAAGTGGGTCTCTGACTCTTGTGCCTTCTCTTGGGCTCTTTTCCTTCTGTTTGTTTTGTTTAACTCTTTTGTGTTGTTTTTTTAAATCTTGCTATATTTTATTATCTGCTATAAGCCTGTTGTTTTTCTAATGAGAGACAGAAAGGAAGTGGATCTGGGAGGGAGGGAATGTCAGGAGGAACTAGGAGGAGTAGACGGAGGGGAAACTGTAATCAGGATATGGTATGTGAGAACAAAATTTATTTTCAGTAAAAGGAGAAGAAAAAAAGAGTTGTGTGTGTGTGTGTGTGTGTGTGTGTGTGTGTGTGTGTGTGTGTGTGCATGTGCATGTGTGTGTTCTCCTTGGATCCACCCACAGAAAGCACTCAAGACAGAAAGTGACTAAAACATTAGTTTATAGTGAAAACTGGAAAGTGACCCAAAGCCCCGTTACAGACGTTGACAGCTACAACACAGATGCACATTCAGTGCCTAAAGAACCTAGGGAAGACCCTCGGGTCACGTCGGCCTAGTATACGGTTTCTCCTTCAGGGGATTCAAATACTGGGCTCTCCTCAGATACGTCTTCTTTTAGAAAGAAGCATAAGTCCAGCCTGTCTTAGCTGCACCCAGCCCACCACACAGATTCTGTTCAAGTCACAGGGCAGGACAGCAGGGGTTCTGTACACCCCCGAGTCTGGAAGTGTAATTGGAGGGACGCGCTCTTGGGTGGTGACAGTTCCAACAGTTGCTGGAGTTCTCCATCCAACTCCCCCCTTCCAGCAGAAGGGAAAGCAGAAACTACTATGACATCCTTGGTACTGTTTCCCATTTATAAACGAGGAAACTGAGGCTTACAGAGGGGACCCTGGACCGCAGCTGGTCATCTCTGACACTAGGAGGAAGAGTCAGTGACCACATGCTCAAAAGAGCCTGTTCTCAACAGACTCTAGGCTAGATGTGGTTATAAAGAAATCACGTTTCTACTGTAAGCCTTCCTCAGTTGCTTTTTTATTTTCCAAACTAGCAAAATGTTCAACACTATCTTCTAGTTCTGTTTTCTCCCTGCAGTAATCTTTTCTAATAATTTTATATAAATTCTTTCCAAATGATCCTCATGCATTTTTGATACAGCTCTTTTTTCACCCATTTAAGCTATTTGGGTTACATATGTATTGTTCTGTAAGTGTATATAGCATATGTGTTGGGGGGATACTCCATATGTGATCTGCTGGAGCTGTAGCGTTTGGAAGCCACTTAATAGAGCGCTGGGAACAAACTCAGGTCCTCTGGAAGATGGAGAAGTGCTCTAAACGGGGCCATCTCTCCAGCCTCTACCTGCTGTATATGCAGTGCAGTCAGCAAGTGACAAACCATTGCAGACAACTCTTGCAAACATGCAAACATGGCAGTGATATCCTTAAACTTGTGTGACTGTAGATGGACTCTTTACAGTGTCTTTAGCAGAAGGCCTATTTTCATCACACGGGAGGTGTCCTAAAGCGGTTCCCAGATGGCTTGACAGTATTTCGTAGCTGCTCTGGTGTTTCTCATTCCGAACTTTTCTGTGTTGTCTTGCATTCCCCATCTCCAAGTGAGATGAGCTGCTATGGCGCTGGTGTGTTTAACACCTTCCAGGGTAACTGGGCAGCCATAAAGTTAGTTGGACTGCAGTTTTCTGTACTTGGCTTTCCCCAGTGCTAATTCCCCTAGGCACTGGAGTTACAGGTGCTTGTCTGCCGCCTGAGTTGGTTGCTGGGATTCAAACCCTGTTCCTCTGAAGACCCGTATACATGCACTTACCCACTGAGCTATATTCGCAGCCCTGTAAACATCTTGACATTTATAAGATCCATAGAGCTCTCTATGTTTTCAGCAATAGCCTCCAAGCCCCCCCCCAGGCTGTTAGCTGCTTCTCCCAGCACCTTTTCCTGAGTTGTGTGTTGCTGTCATCGTATGTCTGTTCATCTAAAACAGCATCTGTTGATTTCCACCTATGAACGAAGGATTCAACTTTTGACATAGTCTTGGCCTTCTGCTGACCCCTCTGTCTGTCTTCCTGTGTGTTAATGTTTACATACAGCTATCCCAGCTTTACATTAAATCAGTGGTTGAGACACCTGTGTGAACATAACTACGCCTTGTGTAGACATGACATCTCCTGCATGGTTTCATTCCTAGAATTAATTGTCTCATTTCTGCCTTTGCTTAGATTCTTATGGAACTAAACTGAATTCTTTCCAGATTTTTTAAGGAATTGCACAACCCTTTTGAATGTGTTTTCCTTTGAGTCGATGTAATTTCCCCAGAGCCAAGTCTCCTTCATTATCCTCTCCCTGACTGAATAGACAGGTTTGATCGTCTCCAGCTGAGTGCAGATAAAGAGAGAACCATGGATGGGCCGGACCATGGGGAAAGACCATTATATAAATCAGTGTTTTTGGAAGAGCCATTGAGGGGAAAATGCATTTTGATTAATAGTTCATAGTACCCGTAGTATCCAAAGCAGATTATTTTCTCCTTCACACAGGAAGAGTGTGACAAGATTAAAGACAACATGGGCCGGGAAGATGGCTCACCCATGAAAGTTAGTGAGATCTTACTTACGTGGGGATATGACTATAACCCCAGCATACAGGGATAGCAGTGCACAGGGGAGACAGATACGTGGCCTGTGAGCTCAGTGGCCAACCAACCTAAACTAAACAGTGGGCTTCTGGTCCAGGGAGAGAGCCCGTCTCAAGGCATCATGTCTGAGAGCAAGAGAGAGGCACCAGCATCTTCTCTATTTCTGCATGTGCATGTGCATGTGCAAGCACACAAGCAGATTAAAACCCAAGGAAGGAAGAATATGCTAGGGAAAATGTATCTACAGTCCTTAAAAGAAATTAATATCCATCAGGAACTATTAAAATATTTTTGTTTGTTGAGATGAGAATCTAACCCATAGGTCCATTCATGGTAGACAAAAACCACTTGATAATACTCCCAGCCCAGCTGGGTAGGTGTGTGTGTGTGTGTGTGTGTGTGTGTGTGTGTGTGTGTGTGTGTGTGTGTGTGTGTGTGTGTTTGAGACAGAATCATACTGTGTATCTCACGCTTGCCTCCAACTTTAGACGTCCTGCCTTAGCCTGCCATGTGCTGGGCTCACAGGTTCATACCACCCTACCCAGATGTTTGGAGTTGTATTTTTTACTAGTAGCCATCCTCTCCACTTCTGGCCAACAGTTAAAGAGATGACAGGTCATAACTAGGAAACATGAATGAAGAACTGCAGGTTAAATCAAAGCCATCACCTTACACTGATGAGCATCTGTCAGAATTGACAGTGAGAAAAAGGAAATTATGCATCACTCTTGATATGTACTTAGGCTTCCTTCAGTATCATCCAGTGGTAACCAATAAAACCGCTAAATGTGGAAGCTGCTTTTTTATATCACCATCCCATTTTTGCAGTATTTCTACAAAAAAAAAAAAAAAAACTTTTAAAAATGCCTTTCTAAAAAATTGTTCACTAAATGTAATAGAGAACAGAAAGGAAAAAAGAGAAACTAATCTGTTGTATGAAATCTTAAAAATTCTTTTAGGTTTCTATATTCATGAAACATATAAATAAGGTTTTTTAAAAGCAGAACTAAACATTTATGATGATACTTGAGGAAAGGATAAAAGTCGTCACACAGACAGTGGTTGATATGATGGAGGACATGGGTGGGAAGTGACATGTCTGGTAGAGTGGCTACATAGGACTCCGTGGCAGTAGTAAAGAATTGCATGCCATAGAACGGCACAGCCGTGTACACAGGCCTCGCCAGCACCAGCACACTGGTGTCCGTCTGGTTTTACTTCAGGTAAGACTTGATCCTTGCAGGAAACCTAAGAGAACACTCAAGGGGACTTCCTGGCAGTCTGTCCTTTCATAATAAGGGTTTTAAATCTTAAGAACTTTTTAAATACTGGCATGCCCAGGCTAAAGGAATATTTTGGAGTTTGGGAATGTTAGGGTTTTTTGTCTTCCTGTCTCATTGGGTTTTAAGTACTATGCACTTTCTTTGAAAGTTGCAGAGCCAAGTAATGTAAATTCTGCACTGGGTCTCCCACCAACTGGGATTGTCTTTGTTTGTAGTTTGCACCGAGAGTTGTGACTGCAGCGCAGCAGAAAGCTGGGAAGACAATTACAGCCCGGATCACAGGACGCTGTGATTTTGGTTCCAAAACTAGAATCAACAGCAGCTTGGCTATCATGGGAGTTTCTCCTCCCATGAGCTCGGTCGTCGTGGAGAAACATCACCCAGTCACAGTGGTAAGTCCTGGCGGAAGTCTGTTTCACGAGTTTGTCCCTCTTCAACCCTGACATTCACGGTCAGTCATTGTTCTGTCATTCACTACTCTGTATTACCAACACTTACAATGCCTCCTGTTAAGAAATATGTTTATTCCAAATGGCATAAAAATCACCAACCAGAGAAAGTAACACTAACAATAAACTATAAAGATGCCATGGCAAAAAGAATCGGGTCACCGTAACCCGACGTGGTGCAGTGGGTCCCTAGTGTGTGAGGAAATGTCCTTGCCTTAGCGTCTGCTCTTCCTCGCTCGTACTGCTCACCTCTCGTAATGGCGCACCTCGCCTCTCTCGCTGTTACAGACAGTGAGTTCAGGAACTGTCTGTGCTGTGAAGGAAGGGGCGTGGCCTGGAAGTGGAGGGAAGTACAAACCCGCCCTGTTGTCCCTTCACTTTGCTGCTTGCTGAAGTTAAGCAGATGCCTCAAGTCCAGTGGTTCAGCCTCCATTGTCTCTCCTGTGAAGCAGGGTTGGTGAGAACACCGAGCTTACTAAAGTCTCTAGGAAAGGAACGTGAGGTTTTTGGGGGGAGGGGGAGTTGCCTTACATCTTTGAGTCTGTGCTTGCCAGAGCGTCTGTGCAGCACATGTGTTCCTGGTCCAGAAGAGGGTCATATATCCCTGAACCGCAGTTAAGGACGGCTGTGAGCCTCCGTGTGGGTGCTGGGATCAAGCCTTAGTCCTCTGGAGGAGCCGTAAGCACTGCTACTGAGCTCTTTCCAGCCCTCATATTTTGGAGAGAAAAAAAAAATTTAGGAACTAGAATCTTTTTTATTATCTAATTTTTTAGTTGAATTAAAATATAATTACATCATTTCTCCACTCATTTCCACCCAGCCCACGCTGACTCCCTGCCCCTCCCAAACTGAGCTTTGGATTAGCTTATTGTTAAGATGGAGCAGAACTTCTCTACTTAGATTAATTCACTCCAAATAACTCACACTGTCCTGCCTGCCTTAATCCCCTTGATCAGTTCAGGTGATGCAGTTTTGCCTCCTTTGTATAACATATTCTAACCCACAGTCGAGGAGCTGGAATCTTAGACGCGCCCTTTCTTTAAGGTTCCCTCCTAGGCTCCCTGCTGCTCTCCAGCATGTATGTATGTATGCAGTATTTGCCTGGAGCTTGGTGGCTATGAATCGGATACCCATAAACTCCTCTGTCACTGCTTAGTTTTTGTCATGTGACAGACACAGTTGGACCTCTGTACTGTTTTGTTTGGGGTTTGTTTTGGAGAGAATTTTTGAGAGTTTCTCTGTGTAGCCCTGGCCATCCTAGAACTCACTCAATAGACCAGGGTGGCCTTGAACTCAGATCTAAGGAAGGCTCGGAGGCCTGCACCAGTACCAGCTCCTTTATGCCATTTTGTTTCCCAGAAATCAATACCTAAAATGAGCAGAAAGCATTACTGCCAAAAAGCCTGGGTCTGTTTGTAGTGCCTTTGCCCGTTTGCTGGGTATTTACTTGCTTTTGAAGCTAATTCCATACTCTGCCACATCTTGTAGGCCAGGATACCCATGGGCAGCCTAATCTAACTCTGCAGTTCTCTAACACATCCTCGAGGAAAAGAGCTTTGATAAATCATGTCATGTTTGATGCTTGGCAACTAAACTTTCATACCAGCTGCAAGACTCTCTCATTCGTGATGGCTGTCCAGATGTTTCCAGTCAGAGAAACATCTGTATATGAGACCCCAAAAAGAGAGGTTACTTCTCCATTTCTCCATTAGAGGAATTCTCACTTTCAAGACAGAACTGTACATGAGGACCCTGTTTTTAAGAAGTTTGTTTTTTAAAGAAAATTATTCAGTCTTTAGGATACATGGTAAATATTTTGACTAAATGCCTTTTGTAAGATTTTTGTGTATGAGTATTTTGTCTTCATATATATCCGTGCCCTACCATGTGAGTTCCTGGTTTCCACAGAGATCATTCTCGTGAGTCACTGAGCGAGTGCCGGGAACCAAACCCAGGTCCTCTTACCTGCTGAGCCATCACTCCTGCCCCTAATGCATAAAATTATACTTGAAATGTTTTACAGATAGTTTTTCTAAGTGATATCCCATAATAGAAGTCTGGTTGTTTTGACTAAGAACTTAACTTGATACAAATCCCACTGCCAGACCTTACATTATTGACAGTAGGTACAATAAAGTCTTAAGCTTTCTCACATGTATGTACAGGTGTGGTACACTTACACACACAGTGCATGTTTGTACATAGCACATATGTAAACCGAGTCTGCCCTGCCTGAACTTAGCTCTTAGCACTCGTGTTTCAGTATTCCCCCGAGCTTTGAACTGTTGTGCAGATCATCCTCTCCTCAATGTCTGGGACTGTTCTCCACATCCAGTTCTTTCCTTGCTTAGGAAAATGTGGTCCATCCAGGTAAGGTTCCTTATTCCCAACATGTGGGCAAGTGGATCACAAGTTTGAGTTCAGCCTGGGATGCATAGCAAGACCCTGTTGAAGGGAAGAGAAATTGAGAGAGCCCCATGTCTTCTGAGAAGCCTTCTCTCGTGTGACTCTAAAATGTCCAGTCCATTCCCAATGAAACCGAGGTCTATTTTACCAGGGTTTGAAGCTGACCTTCATCCAGACATCACAAAGTCCCTTTCTGTGCTTGGCCTCTGTAGACCTTTTCCTCTTAGACCTCTTAGAGCCATGATTCCCAAGGCTCTGAAAAGGGAGCCTGTTTTTTTAAGAGTGGTTGTTGAACCAGTGGGTTCCTTTGGGAGAAGGGCTTCACTGTGTTTGTTTGAATGGATCTCCACCCAGTGCATTGCTGGTGTCTACAGGATGTCAGATACCTTTGGGCTGGGTTGTAGCTGATGAAATGATAACTCACATATGGACTCCTAGATTGTTAAAGCAGTCTCTTCTCTTCACAGCAAACCATTCCTCAGGCGACCGCTGCCAAGTACCCACGGGCCATCCACCCTGAAAGTGGCTTCCCAGCCTCTAGGTCTCTCGGAGCCAGGCCAGCCCACGCCCAGTCCCTCTCAAGCGTTCAGTCGATAAAAGTGGTGGACTAGAGGGACTGTGTTCACACTCAGCTTTCACTCCTCTGATGAGGACTTTCCCGGGAGCAGCAAGTATTTTGGATTTGACCTTTCTGTACTGTCAGAACATCATGGACACATTGTGTCCATCTTTTCAGAATTACAAGAGACTTCCCCATCCTCTGTAACCGTATGTATAGATTATGTTAACATTATGTTTATTTAAACAATTAAGTAGAACTTTTAATTAAAACAAACCAACCCATGGCTCTGAACTGTTGAGGCTGCTGGTGATTACGCTATTGAAGAATGCGAATCTTTTCCTGCACGTTATTTCTAAAGGCTGTCGTGTCCACTGCTGCCGAGCAGTGATTACACAGAACTCTGCAAGGGAACGAGAACAACCATCTGCAGAGCCGACACAGGGGAGAGAGCTTCCACATGGCTTCCTGCTGGCTGTGTCCTTAAGCCAAACATTTACATAAGTGGATTTCAAGGTCCTCACCTACGATATGAGTAGAATGTACGTTTCTTCCCTGTGTGACACTGCCCATCTGGGCCTCTACTTCCAGACACGGGTGGGTTTGGTCATCTGAAGCCTCTACCAGTGTGAGCACGATCTACCGCTGTGCTCTCGTTTCATTATAAAAAGCCATTCTTCTCGCTGCCTCGAACACAGGGAGAGTCAGTGTTATGTAGATGAACATGCTTCCATTCTGTAGCGAGGACTAAGGCTGTTCTGAATGATAGGTGTATCGGGCCATGGCCTAGCTACTGCTACAGCAAAGCTTGCTTGGTTTAAGTGACCAGCCAGCAGCAGCGTCTCCTCTCACACCTCCCTGTGAGCGTGGTCTCTAGAACTGCCCTGTCCCCGCAGGAAAGCCAGAAGGAACAGTAGGTGGACTGGAGAGATGGCTCAGCAGTTAAGAGGTCTCTGAGTTCAGTTCCCAGCAACCACATAATAGCACCCAGTCATCTGTGAAGGGATCTGATACCCTCTTCTGGCATGTAGGTGTACATGCAGACAGCACCCCTACGATTAAATAATCTTTAATTAACAAAAGAACCCCACCCCCAAGAGACCACTCATGTGCTCTAGAATAAAAGCCCCACTGTGTGGACCTTCAGACCTACTAAGCACATGCTGCTACTCCTAGTTCAGTCCCTGGCACCCACTTGGTAGCTTTATACCATCTGTAACTTTTTTTTTTTTTTTTTTTTTTTTGGTTTTTTTTTTCGGAGCTGGGAACCAAACCCAGGGCCTTGCGCTTCCTAGGCAAGCGCTCTACCATTGAGCTAAATCCCCAACCCACCATCTGTAACTTAATGAAAACTCAACACCATTTTCCAGCCTCTGCAGGCACCAGGCATGCATGTATACTTACATACATGCAGGCAAAACACTCACACATATTTAAATCTTTAAAACACACAGTGACAAATGCATCGGTCCATCCTGCTCCCCCCCGCCCCCGTATGAACTGCCCTGCAATGCACTAATCACCCCATCTTGGACAGAACTTCCTTAGGATGGGATAGCCAAAGTTGACACAGGCAGAGCACCCTCACCTTCTCCTCGGCGTCCTGCCTGTGTCCTACAGAAACCTTGGGCTTGGGCTTAGCCAACCAAGTCATGGACACACGTGCAAGTTGATGTAACTGGACCGTTGCAGGTGTCATTGAACTCTGAAGTGCCACATGTCCACATCATGAGAGAGTCCACAGTGGCCTGAGTTAAAGAACATTGTTTGATGATGAAACACTCTAGAGAGAGGATGCATCTGTATATATTTTACATACGGAGGTTATGGCAGAGTCGGAATGCCGCCATGGTCAGTGGAAACTGGTCAAACGGAAGAACAGACTGAGGTTAAGACTCTTTATTTAATGCGTTTTTAAATTCTGGAATCTCGTCAATATTTCGCCTGTTTTAGACATTCCTGGCATTAAGCAGGCCATTTACAATCAATGTAAGACAACCTGGAAACTAAATCATGACAGAATTACTAACTTGCCTTCGGTTTTCTTACCAGCCTTTCCAAAGCAGGAGTGAGAATTGGACTGCAGGCAGGCTTACGATGATGAGAACTGATACTGTTCATAACTTTCTCAGATCACAAAAGGCGATGCTTGTTTGTTCTGAACAAAATAGATGGTGCCAGCAAGAACACAGAATTAAAGTTACCCACATTTAGAGTCTGAAGGGTTTAAGAATCACTGGTGTGTGTGTCTGTTTTTTCGGTTTGGTTTGGGTTGGGTTTGATTTTTTTTTTTTTTCTGAATAATAGATTACACTTGTGGTATAAAGCCAGCAGTGACTGCATTTCCAAACGCACTTTTGTCTACAGCAGTGAGAGTTCCTGGCTTACATACCACTGCTTGAGGTCAGGCACCCACGGGTGTTTCCCTCATCGACACTGCAGTCTCTGGGGGAAACGTCCTGCCTATCAGAAAGGAACTAATTATGAGCAATTCGGAGATACGGACAAGCCCACATCCAAGAATCCATATCAGAGCAGCATCTCCTAGCCCTTGCTACCCATGAGCCACCATGCTGATCCCATTGTCACCTTGGTGTTTAAGCAGGGACAAAGAGCCCTTCGAGCTAGGGTGTTCTGTGTGTGCACCAAGTGACAAACAAGGAAGTCACACACAGTTTGCCTCAAGAAAAAGGCACAGCCTCTGTGTCCTTGAGCAGTGGGGAGGTGGTGGCGTGGTGGTGGCATGTTCATGCCCATCCTGTAGGGCGATGTCTCAGTCTGCTGCAGGATGGCTGTGGCCGTCAGGAACCAGCGTTAATGCAGAAGGAGGAGAGGGAAGCCATTTGAACCGTTTTTCAGCTTAGGACACTGCACATTTTTTGGAGCTTGAATCAGTTTTACTTTTGAACCGACGACTCTTTTCTGAAAAGAACGGATAGTGTTAGTTAGAGTTGCTATTGCTATGAAACACCATAACTGAAAGCCACTTGGAGAGGAAGAGGTTTATCTCATTTACATATCCTGAATCCCAGGCCACTGATGAAAGGCCAAGGCAGGAATCAAATGGGCAGGGATCTGGAGGCAGGAGCTGATGCAGAGATCATGAAAGAGTGTTGCTTACTGGCCAGTTCCCATGGCTTACTCCGCCTGCTTTCTTCTAGACTTCAGGACCACCAGTCTTGGGGTGGTACTGCCCACAGTGGGCTGGACCCTCCCATATCACTAGTTAAGAAAATGCCTAGAGCCAGATCTTATGGAAGCATTTCCTCAGTTGACGTTCCCTCCCCTCAGATGACTCTAGCCTGTATCGAATTGACATAAAAGCTAGCCAGCACACATTCAAGATGAACAGTGGATGTTCTTAAATGTGATTTACTATGTTCCACGCCAGCCTTTAGACGCGCATGTTATTTTCCTCCATGGTTTAAGGGGACACACTGGTGCAAGGGGGTTGTAGAACCTGCTGAAGATTGCAGAGTTGGAACCAAGGCAAGCCTGGCCTCACAACACAGCCCTAACCCTCTCTCACACTGCCTTAGTCTTCCCTCACAGTTTGCCTAGACATACCTTCAATGGAAAAAAATAATGTATTTAAAGTTGCAGGACCTAGTGTCCTGCAGTATTCAGTCATTCCTGTTTCTGTCTGCACCAATGCTGGTCCAGCTGCCAGAATGGCTCAGGCATGTGCTTAGCTCTCAGTGGAACTGTGTTCATGAAAACAATGGCCAATGCCTCTCCACTTTTTTCTTCAGTGACCATCATTACATGAGAGTTCTAAAGCCGCTCACTGGTGTTTTCAAAGAATGCTCCCTGACAACATGGCGGACAGTCTGAGACGGCACTTTCTGTAATCACCTGGGGTGGCAGGGCATCAGCCTGTGTACCCTTCTTTCTACCTAAAGAGAACATTTTCACAGCCACTAAGGTGATGGAGTTTGCCAACAGAAGCAAGCAGCTTGGTAGGAAGATATTTCTTCCTTGCTCAGTTGCTGAGCAGAGTCCTGAATGGTAGAAGAGAGTTGAGCATTCACACCCCACCCGCCTGCCCACAAGCACACAGAAACGCCCTCACTCGGTTCAGAAGCTGTGGTGGTTTGAATAGGTTTGCCCCCCAACCCCCCCGCACCCCAATAGACTCATGTTTTTGAATGCTTAGCCCATGGAGACTGGCACAATTAGGAGATGTGGCCTCACTGAAGTCGGTGTGTCACTGGTGGCTCTGAGGGAGTGCTCAAGCGTCACGCAGTGTGGGACAGTCTCCTCCTGGCTGCCTTTGACTCAAGATGTAGAATTCCTTAGCTCCTCCAGCACCATGTCTGCCTGGATGCTGCCATGCCTCCCACCATGATGCTAATGGACTGAACCTCTGAACCTGTAAGCCAGCCCCAGTTAAATGTCTTCCCTTATAAGGGCTGCAGTGGTGTCTCTTCAGAGCAATGAACCCTAAACCAAGACAGATGCTGAAATGAGTGAGCACCGACTCAACCAAGGAAGAAGCTGTGGGGTGCACACGGGCCCCTTCCACACATCCATGTTCTCTTCAGCCAACCAACCTCTGTTCAGGCTGCTGCTATTTACAGAATAACCCCCCACCCACCACAAGGGAAAAGGGATTTCTGTGGATCTGAGGCACACTCACCAGCTAGTTCTGGGAACCCGGCACGCACCAACTCCTCATACAGCTGCTTGGCAGGGTCAGACTGTGTCATCAGAGCCCCATGCAGCCAGATGAGCAGAGCCCTATAGCCATGCTCATGGAAGCTGTCATTACCTGTGTCAGGGACAAAAGGACCAGGGAGAAGCATTATGCACTGGCGTCTCTCTAACGTGATCTCAACTCTAATCACATTTCTAAGTGACTACTGTTGTCCATCCATCCTCCCAGATCTGTCAGGTCAAAAACCCCGTGATGGGAGGAAGGCCTCTGATTCCTCACTGGGGCTGTCTGTTATGACCGCCATTTGGACACAAGGCAACCTGGCCTGCTTCTTCTAGGAAACACCTAAGCACTCATGGGGAGGGGGTGGGGGTTAATGGCTTTCAGGCCTGCCTAGAGGTGATAGATAATCCCCAAAAGATACAGTGCCCTCTAGCAGGGCGAGCTCATAGTCTACATTTTCCCTGGGCATCTTGTGAAAATTCAGATTTTGAGTCACTAAGTTTGAATGACAGTCCACAGTGTGGCATGTTTCCTGCTGCTTTGTAAATCACCAAGCATCACACATGTCATTAATGCCATGCTGGTGAGATCCTCCAAGCTCATGGCTTACAGACGATGTCCTCCCAGAACCCTTCCCCCAAACCTGGTAGGGGGATTCTTTCTGGGCAGAAACCTTCCACAGTAGGCTTTTCTAGGGCAGGGTAAGGCCTTTCGTCCCAGAACAATCTACAAATTTTAGTGGAGAGCCAGACCGGCATTCCAGAGGCAAGCCAGGGATTGTACCCTTGCTTCTTTGGCTCCCACTCAGTTGTGAAGCCTTCGTTTCTTTTTAGGTCAAAGTAGTCAACCTTTGCAAGCAGATTGTCAGCAGTGTAGCTGTTGACCAAATTTCCAACCACCTTTGCAGACTGAGCCACGCTAGCTCCCCTATTGCAATGATCTCTGGCCTCTCTTATTGTGCACACCAGGCCTGTGTTTTTGAGGAAGGAAGGACCCACTACCACTAACTTCGACTCCTTCCTGGCCATGTCCTCTGGCCCCCACTCACCTGACCACTGTTCCTCAATGGCTCTGATCTGGTCCTCTGTAAAGCTCCACAAGCGAGCCAGCCTTTGCCAGTCCTTCCTTTTCAGCTGCCGGTAGGCCAGGTTCCAGAGGAGCATGCGGACGTGCCTGGTCTCCAGACTGTGGTCCTGCTTGAAGGTCAGTGTAGAGCTTACTGCGGAGTCCTGGATGCTCTCAGGGTGCTCCTAAGTTGAAAAATAGTGGTAGCTATTGTCTCCAACATGCTTGCCCGTCACCTTGGTCATAAATAATTGGTGAAGCAGCAGCTACTCCTTCCGATCTGTCCCAGATCATCCTTGCCATCCAAGTTGGATGGAAATGTCTGGAACAAAAAGGGTGAGTACTGTGTCTGAAACAGCAAACACGAGCGAGTCTACAGTCTTGTGTCTGTATTGCACTGTCACCCATTTCCAAAAAAGAGCAGAGGGAACATGCTGGCAAGTGAGACATCACAGCCAACAGCTTTAATGGCCTTCGCTCAACAACGCTAGCTTCTCTTTAGTGTATTTGATTTTCTCATTGATGCCTCAGTAGAGTTCAGATTGTATACATCCCTCTCTCTGCTCTCTCTTGAGTGTGAGGTGAGACTGAAGGGGTAGGGGTGGGTGGGGTAGGATTGCAGGGGTAGGGTAGGTGGGGTAGGATTGGGCAGGGTGGTAGGGGTAGGGTAGGGTAGGGGTAGGGGCAGGAGAGGATTGAGGGGTAGGGGTAGGATTGGGTAGGGTAGGGGTTGGGTGGGGTAGGGGGGGGCAGAGCAGGATTGAGTAGGGTAGGGTAGGGTAGGGTAGGGTTGGGTAGGGTAGGGTAGGGTAGGGTAGGTAGGATTGGAGAGGGTAGGGTAGGGGTTGGGTAGGGTAGGGTAGAATTGGGGGTAGGGGCAGGGGTAGGGGGGGTGGGGTAGGGGGGATTGGGCAGGGGTAGGGTAGGGGTAGGGGGGGTGGGCAGGCAGGGTTGGGTAGGCAGGGTAGGCAGGATTGGGCAGGGGTAGGGGCAGGGTAGGGAGGGGAGGGTAGGGCAGGGGTTGGGTAGGGGAGGGTAGGGGCAAGGGCAGGGAGGGGTAGGTAAGGGTAGGGGTTGGGGCAGGGGCAGGGGTTGGGCAGGGGTAGGGCAGGACTGGGCAGGGCAGGGCAGGATTGGGCAGGGTAGGGCAGGATTGCAGGGGTAGGGCAGGGGCTGGGTAGGGCAGGACTGTGTAGGGTAGGGTAGGGCAGGGATTGGGCAGGGCAGGTTAGGCAGGATTGGGTAGGGTAGGGTAGGGTAGGGTAGGGTTGGGGACGGTAAGTAGAGTAGGATTGAGTAGGATAGGGTAGGATTGGGGAGGGGAGGGAAGGGGAGGGTAGCATAGGGGAGGGGAAGAGAGAAAGGAGACAGGGTAGTAGACAGAACAAAGTGGCTGCCATTTCCTTTTAAGCCACTGCAACCATGCTGAGCCCAGCAGCCCTGTACCTAGACTGGTCTCTTGTTTTCTGGCCTTTCTAGGTTGTTTCCTATCTTCTTGGTGGGATCGGCCACAGTCTTGCATAATCAACCACTCAAAAACACTAGAGAAAAGTATCTCAGAGGGGAAAGCAAGTGCCTTCCTAGGACTACATATGGCACATATGCCATTAGGGCTGCAGATAAGCCCCCTGCAGAAGGTCACAGCTCTGTGCCCGGATGGAAGCCATGACTCACCAAAAGGTTCAGCGGAGACTTCCCATCTCAGCACCTTTTTACATGTATAATAACTTCTATTTCAGTCTTCCATTTAAATAAAAGAGAATCTTAATGAAGATGCTCCAAAACCTAGGTGGGAGCTAATGCCAGGGGAAGAAATGGGCAAAGGGTCTGGGTCCATGCCTTTCAAAACTTCGGAGAACTTAGTGGACCTGCTCTCAGCCCTCACCTTGGGTCAGCCTGCACCCATCATGCATCAGCCGCCTCCTCCCAAACAAAGAGCTGAGGATCTGCAGCCAAGGGAAGGACAGGGCTTTCTTGGGGTGTTGGGCCTTGTATGAGGTGTGAGTTATCGGAAACTATTCAAACAGCAGTAGAATGCGTCTCCAGTGCGGCCTAGGCTCTCCTGAATGATGCCTTGTTTCCAGGAACATTAAGAGTTAAGTAGGAGCACCAAGAAATTCACCTTTCCTCCCCGTTCCTTCTCATAAAAGACACACCCAGTAAGATCAAAACCTCAGGCAGCGTGAGCAGAGATCAGGGCTCTGGGCATTTTTATTTCTCAAAGAATCTTACACTCTTTGCACTCTAGGATTCAGGACAGGATGAACACGCGGGCTTCTGTAGACAGAAGGGGGGACTCGGAAAGCCCAAGTCTTTTCTAGTGGGAAAGCATTGGGACTGACCCAGTTGCTAGAGTGCCAGAAGTGGGAGAGTAAACAGCACAAAACAGGGCTGAGAAGGTGGCACGGCCACCAAAGATGCTTGCTGTGCAAACCTGACCACGAGAGCTTGCTCCCTGGAACCCACTTAAAAGCTGGATGCACTAGGGCTCATCTGTAAGCCCAGGACTTATACAGCAAGGTAAGAGGAAGAACAGAATCTTAAATGATCAAACCAAGTAGCCTGCAGTCCTGAAGCTCAGCAGAAACAATAGGAAAGACCCTGCCTCAGAGTGAGCAGCCAGCACTGACTCAAAAGTTATGTGCATGCTCCCTCTCTCCCCCTCCCTCTCCCTCTTTCCCTCTCCCTCCCCCCGCCCCGCCGCCACACGATAGTCCTAAGTATATAAAAGTAATAGCATGGGACAGATTTAAGAAGCATCCTTTGCCTCTGAATCACTGAATTTAATGATGGATGATGATTAAATACGTATGTGTGTATTTAGACAGAATATACAGGCAATTTAAATGGGACATACATATAGAGAAATAACACATGTAAGTAGATATAAAAATAAGTCCAAATTATCTCTTTAAACTTTTTATTAGTAATTATTTTGTGCTAAGCCAGGATATAAACTGACTCGAATAATGAAAATAGTAAGTGCATTTAGGAAACTTTTAAAGGAAGAACTTAATGCTATGTATTTGAAAGCAAGTTTTTCCAGCACTACGAACCTCAGGACCCCAGCTGTCACCAGAGTTCTCAACGTACTATTTCTGAAGCCTTCCTTCATGTATATATGTGCATTGTGTGTGTGTGTGTGTGTGTGTGTGTGTGTGAGAGAGAGAGAGAGAGAGAGAGAGAGAGAGAGAGAGCAAGGTTCTCGATGTTTATCATCTACCTACCTCCCTAGGATCTGTTAGAAAAGAAAGGTTTGTTTGGTGCAAGAGTCATTTATCTATCCAAAAGAATATGAGAGTCTACCAGGCACTGGACGTAGAAGGGCTGGACAGCAAATGTAAAAAGCCATTTAAAGAACAGGAGAAAAGGAACCCAAGTCTTCAGTAACATAAAGATGCTTATGAAAATGAACAGAAACAAAGAAGCAAGAAAACAAAAAGGGACTAAAGTAAGTCAGAGGAGGGCATTAAACAGAATTCCACCTTCATTTAAGAAACTGTTGCTGTGTGGGTGGAAACAGACTATTGTTCTACATGCAAGGACAGTTGCAAGGAGAGGTAGCTCTGAAAGAATCCATACGTGGTCATGTGATGCTGGATGGATCAGCGTGGGCCACACATGACAGTGGCCGAGGTGTGTGACCCAGGCCACTGGTATTGATAGAATGATCCCATTGCCTAATGACACATCTCAGGTTTCCTTGTCATCAGTTGACATGACTACGTCCAGACTACCAAGCGGGGTTAAGCATTCTTGCTTGAAGGACTTAAAAAAGAATTTCCCAGGACTGACCAATGACCACATTCTGAGTTTGTAGCCTCTCCACAGTAGACACCTGAGCCGTGAAGACGTGTATTCTGGGGTGACACATTGGCCCAAGAGAAGTCATGCACATAGCAGGGACACTGAGAAATAGCATAGATCTAGAAGTTTGGGCTGGTGTCCTGTGTCTGGGCATCTTGCCTCATAGCACAGACTTGAATCCTGGAGAGGGAAGGACAGTCTACTGAGAGAGAAGCTGTGACTGTCAGACAAGCTAAAGAGACGTGCTTTCCATGCGTGCTGCACATTGGAGCTTCTATGACAGGCCATGGCCAGAGACCAGGAGGCTGAGGTCATCGCAGAGCCAGCCATTGGACTGGCATGCTAGGCCAGCAAAGCCGCCATGGACAAGGTTGCCTGGCCCACGTTCTCAGATCTGATTGCGAATGCCCACCAAGGAAGAGAAGAGGGGGCACTGTCCATTCCATGCACAGGGATGGCAGAAGGCACTGGACAGTCACCACTGTACTGACCAAGGTTTGCTACAACAGGGAAAAGATAATTACACAGACAGAACATTCCCCCATTGCAAATGGGGTTGGGGGAGCCCCTGAATTGGCTGGAGCTGGCCTTCCTTACCTCTCTCCAGGCGTAGTACCTCTCCGCTTTGATGAGCATATCCACAATGAGGCTATGGTGGCTCCTGGCAGCCACAGCCAGGGCAGTCTTTCCTTGCTAAATTAAAAAGGGGAGGGATTAAAATAAAGAGTGCCATTACACGGTGGGCAGAGCTCCAGCTTCGAGAAAGGCCTGGACTCAGATCCCAATTCTGCCACCTGAGGGAACTGAAGGCCAGCCCTTAGTCACTGGGGGTCTCTGCAGTCACACCAGGTGTCATGGTGAGCCCCTAGGATGTATGCCACTCCTACCATTTCCCAGCTCCCTTGTCTGCACTCTGGCCAATGGTGAATGCGAAGGCACAGTCCTCTCCTGGGAAAGATCTTCAGAGGAGACAGGTGACTTTCTCTCCTGTCCTCCACTTCCCAAGGGGAATGTGACAGGAGAGCCGGGATCTGGGCAGCCACTTTAGATCAGGAGCTGGAAGCCACATCTTGAGGAGGATGAAGTAATGAGACAGAAAAGGGCTGGATCCAAGTACCAACAATGACGACAGAGCTCAGTGTAGGGTTTCACTCCTGGCTCCTAGCTAGGAGTTTTGTCTTTTATAAGACACTGCCACCCACCAAGGTTGTCCAATTATAACCAAATTGGATGAGTAAGAAAGGACTGATCCGGGCATCATCTGGGACGTATGGGACAGCTCATGTTGCACCTGACACAAGTTACACAAGGCAAACCTTGCTCCTGATGGCCGGCTCACCCAGCACAGCTTTCCCAGCTGGGGCCCCCTGATTTTTGTATTTGCTTTTTTTTTTAAAGTGCATGTGTGTGCACGCACATATGTGTGTGCCCATGTATGTGTGTGAGTGTGCCCATACACATATATAAGCAGTCATGCAGAAGCCAGAAGACAACCTTGGCTTTTTTTTTTTTTTTTTTTGGTTCTTTTTTTCGGAGCTGGGGACCGAACCCAGGGCCTTGCGCTTCCTAGGCAAGCGCTCTACCACTGAGCTAAATCCCCAACCCCTGACCTTGGCTTTCTTTAGGCACATATAGCACCTCTTTTGGGACAGGGTCTCTTATTGGTCTGGGGTTTACCCACTAGACTAGACCGGCTGGACAGCAAGTCCCAGGGATGCCTCTGTCTCTACCTCACCACTCTGGGGTTACAAGTGGATGCCACCAAGCCTAGCATTGTCCCAACCTTGGCATTTTTATGTGGGGACCACGAATGAGACTCATATCATCATGATTTCAAGCCGAGCTATCTCCCCAGGCCTCTCAGTTGCCTTTCTAATAACCCATCACAAATGCACTCAGAGATTCTAAAGTTAACTAGACATAATGGTCAGGAATAACCCCAGAAAATAATGGCAATATTAGAAACCTGGGTTTCTAACCCCAAAGATCCAGAAACATCTCTCAATAACTCCTATGTCTGGATAGCAGATAGAAGTACAGTTCTCAGGAACACGAATGGCATGGCTTTTAGTGCAGGCGCTAAGACCCGGGTGAGCGGGGAAATAGGTGCTGGAAGTAAGCAGCCTGCAAGCAGGGAGCAGCAGCCTGCAAGCAGGGAGCTGGTAATGAAATTAGGAAGGGTTGCATTTGCCAAGCATTTAGCCTCTAATTGCATACTGTCTGCATTCTGCCTTGTAAAACCATTTGAATCACCATAATTAGCCTATTTTGGGAATGCAGCTTTCTAAAAGTCAGAATTTTCAAGCTCGAGAAACTTTCCTTAAAGAATAACACATTGGAGTAGAGGGGCCATTTTCCCCTGGCAGAGGGGCAGGCAGAGGCCAAGAGCTTTGAGAGTCCCACGTTAGACTTGTATCAAGCTTGCCTCTCTCTCTCTCTCTCTCTCTCTCTCTCTCTCTCTCTCTCTCTCTCTCTCTCTGTGTGTGTGTGTGTGTGTGTGTGTGTGTGTGTGTGTGTGTCGTTCTCTCTCCAGCATCTCACTATGTAAGCCTGACTGGCTTGAAACTCTAGAATTTGCTAGACCAGGCGGGACACAAACTCCTAGAGAATCCATGTTCCTTTCTCCAGAGAGCTGAGATCAAAGGTGTGTGCCACCATACCCAGCTACCAATCCCCATCTTAACACAGTCTGAGAAATACCTTTTTTTAATTATTAATATTATTTTTAAGAACATGTGGAAGCCGGAAAAAAAGAAAGGGGAGTGTTTATAGATTAGTTATTTATGTACTGGGTGCCAGCCGTGGGCCAGACCCTCAGAATAAAGGAGTGAGGGAGAAGGGACAGTGGGGGATATTATGTCCCGAGGGTTAGTAACCCTAGGCTTTTGGTTTAAAACAAGCAAAGTCACATGGTAGTGTTGACCTTCACAACTGGAATAGCCAGTCCACTAGCACCAGGGCCCACAGGAATTCCTAAAGTGTCTCCCCAGCCTTGGAGGAGTTAAGTGTGAATGAAAACGGAATGAGTTACTCTAAAGAGAATGTAGGGGAAAGAGGAAGGGTGAGTGTTAATAAAGTCAACCAGCCACATCTGGGGAGACAGTGGCATTGCACCCCAGCCTAGGCCCCAGGGTAGGTGGCCATGGTTCCCTGCATGTTGCCATGGTCACCACATTGTCCATAGCACGTCTTACTTTCATGATTAAAAAAATATCATGACAAATAAAGAGAAGTAAAATAACACTATGACCTCAGTTCATACACATGCGGAACTCTCGGCTCTGAACTAGAAAACACAGTAAACCAGGAAGGTAAAGACCAGGAAAGAAAGTGGCAGGTTCGAGGTTGCAGACATAGCTCAACCATGTAGCAATTGCCTACCAAAGGCAAGGCCCTGGGTTCTACGCCCAATACCGAAAGGGGCCTACTGTGTTTCATAAAGACGCCCTGGCATTCTGCAATGTAAAAGGAACTGGCATGCACTGCTAACAGTCTGTTCTGAATCAACTTGTCCCAACCCAGACCCCCTGGAAGGGCAGCAGGAGAAACCAGCTTGACTCAATGTTTTAGGAAGTACCCAAGCTGAGCCCACACAGACAGAGTGAGGGGGGACACAAGGATACAAGACCAGGAGCATCATGTGCTTAACACCAAGGCTGACCCAGAGCAGAGCAGCGAGACTGAAGAACACACACACACACACACACACACACACACACACACACACACACATACCACATCACACACATACACACACACACATCACACACACAAACATCACACACATCAATCACATACACACACACTCCACATCACACACACACACACACATACACACACATACACACACACAACACACATCACACACACACATATATCTCACACACACAACACACATCATACACACACAACACACAACACACACCCCACAGACATCACACACATCACACACACATCACACACACACAAACACACATCACACACACATAACACACACCCACACACACATCACACAAAGCACATATACATCACACACACACACACACCCCACAGACACACACACACACACACACACACACATATACCCCCACACACACATCACATACCACACACACACCACACACACACCACACACACCGCACACACATCACACAAAGCACACATACATCATACACACACACACCATAAACATCACACATATACACACCCCACACACATCACACACACACACACCACACATATACCCCCCACACACATCACATACCCCACACACACCACATACCCCAAACATATCACACACACACACCCCACACACATCACACACACACACACACACACATCAAGCACACAAAACTAGAGACCAGAATGAAAATAAAACACACTTCAAAGCTCAAGCAACCGAGTTATTATGTGTACACATACACAGGGCACAGTGGTACAAAGCCAAGTAAGTTAGAGGCAAGTGTGGATGGGAAATTATTTCTATAAATCTTCACATATAAACATCATACTTGGACCAGGGAACTTATAACCTCGAAAAAATGTCACTGAATCATTTGAATCCCAAAGACCAACATTTAACAGTACTTTATACAGACAGATCTTGTTAGGAGGTCATTTCCCGAGTTCAGCCGTCCTGCTGACCAGATGAAAACTGAGTCCATGTTCCCAGGTCCTGGATCCCAGCTCCTATCCTGCTTCGTAGGTGTTTCATGTTTGTCTGTTCCCCGGTAAAGGAGGTATGGAGAAAAGATGCTGCTACCCAGAAATCTAAACTAAGGCACACAAGCCGTAGATAAATGTGTTCTTGTGTTTTGTCATTCTAAATTCTAGACCAGAGTCCAGGAAGGGACCTGGCTGCAAAACCAGGTGACCCAGATAGGCCCAGTCACCAGTGTTAACTTCCTTGCTTAACCCCTTGTGTTGAAATATGATTGGTCAACACAACACTTACCCCATGTCCCTTGCTTTGTGTTCCCATCCTATAAACATGTTGTACAATCTCCCTTCGAGGACACAGTTCAAATCCCGAACTAGCTGCCTCCCTGGTGGCTCAGAAAACAAAGCTTTCATTTTAAGCTTCTGTATCTGAAGTGAGTTTTCTCAGTTTCTACTTCAACCAGGCAACCTCAATCAAGGTTAGGGAGATGGCTTTAGTCAGTAAAGTGTTTGCCATGCAAGCTCAGGTGTGAAAGGCTTGGCCCTGTAATGCAGGGCTGTGAGATAAGCAAGAGGAAAGAGGATCCCTGGGGTTTGCTGGTCAACCAGTCTAGCTAAATTGAAAGCTCTGGGTTCAGTGAGCGATCACACACACACACACACACACACACACACACACACACACTCATGAAAGTATACACACATACACGATAGATAGATAGATAGATAGATAGATAGATAGATAGATAGATAGATAGATAGATAGATTGATTGATTGATTGATAGATAGGTGATAGACAGACACACAGACAGATATGCCTATGAAAATGCAGTTCATGCCCATCTCTCAGAGGAATTCTCATGTTGCTGTTGTACTTGGCAGTCAATAGGGAGATCTCCACTGCCATCTCAAAAACCAGGGAAGTCAGGGCAGCTACCTTGTCAGTGATTTTCAGGTTGCAGCCAGCCTTCAGCAGTGTCTCGACCAGCTCCACATTTCCGAGATCAGCAGCTACGTGCAGAGGGGTCTGCTGCCTCTGCCAAGACAGAGGTGAACTGTCATGGAAACACATGCAGGAGAGAACACCATACAGACTTTGGGGGGAAATGGGTAAAACACTTCCTTGTGTGGGCACAGGGGACAACTGTTGCAGCAGAATTTTAAAGTGTTGAAAGATGAAAGGAAGTTATGGTTAGGTCACAGGCAGTCCAAACATCTAGAAATGATTCAAGCTACACTATATGAGAATTTCTGGAGGTTAGATAAAAGCCAGGAACTTGTGAAACAAGTTCCCACTACCATAGGAGTCCTTTCCCTCATCTCAGATAGAAGGGACACAGGGCTACCAGGGGCACCTATCAGCATATCAAAGTCCACCTGGCCTCTAGGCTCCCCCAGTGTCACAAGTACCTGTTATACAGATCCTGGCCCTTTCCACACCCTCTTCCCCTCAGCTACATGTACTCTTTAGAATCCACATGATGGGCTGGAGAGATGGCTCAGTGGTTAAGAGCACTGGCTGCTCTTCCAGAGGTCCTGAGTTCAATTCCCCAGCGACCACATGGTGGCTCACAACCATCTGTAATGGGATCTGATGCCCCTCTTCTGGTGTGTCTGAAGACAGGTACAATGTATCCTATACCTAAAATAAATAAATAATTCTTTAAAAAAAAAAAAAAAGAATCCACATGATTACCCCCACACCTTGGTCCTCTCCCTCCCCCTTCCCTTGCCCTCCCCCTCCCCCTTGCTTTCCGTGCTCTGTCCTCTGGTTCAGCTCTTCTCTGCTCCCTGGCTATCCACTGTTCTCCCCAGTTTGCTCTCATGCTCTCTCACAGATGGCCCTGGCCATGTCCAATCTCCTTTCTCTTCCCTCTGCTCTAGATTCTTCCAGGTGCCTCATGATGTTCTTCTCTCTCTCTCTCTCTCTCTCTCTCTCTCTCTCTCTCTCTCTCTCTCTCATTCACAATAAAATCCCTCCCCCTAGTTTGGAGTGGTCACATCAGCAGTTTCTTTACTGTGCCCCCTCTCATACAGTGAGTTGTGATGAGACATATATAAACTATATAGTAAATATATAGGAATACTTGGCAACTATTAAATCAAGTTTGGAATTAAGTGTGGTCATGGATCTGTAGTTCCAGCTGCAGGGAGACCAGGGCAGAAGGACTTCTTGAGCCCAGGAGTTTGAGGCCCATCTGAGAAGTGTAATGAGATCTTGTCGCAAAAGGTTTCTTTCAGTGCAAAGTGCCTAGAGTAGTGAAATTCATAGACTGGAAGGGTGGCATTCTCTAGGGACTAGGGATCAAGAAATGAGAAGCTCTGTGATGTCACAGAACTATACACTTAAACACAGTTTAAATGGTAACTAATGTCATATGCATTTCACCATAATAAAATGGCTTCAAAGATTTCTGAAAGGGAAAAACTATTTATGGCATAATATTAGCTTTAGGAGGGATCTGGAGAGATGGCTCAGCGGTTAAGAGCACTAGCTCATCTCCCAAAGGATGCTGGTTCAATTCCCAACACCCACAAAGCTCGCAACTGTAACTTCAGTTCCTGGGAATCCTACACCCTCGCACAGACATACATGCAGGCAAACACCAACGCACATGAGATAAAAACAAGTTGATTTTTAAAAAGCTTTAGGAGACACTCTAGCTGCCTAAGCTTAATTTATAAACTCATGGAAAACGAGAAAAAAAATGCATTGATACTATTAAAAGTGATATTAAAGATGGGGGTGACTAAAGTTTATTTTATTGCCTTTTTTTACTCTTTTTTTCCATTTTCTATGTTGTTATGTAGTAAGAAGTAAAGGACTGAATTTCTTGGGGGAGTCATCTCTTTCTACGAAGAAGGTAAAAGTGCAATCCACGTTAACGGAGGATCATCGCCCTGACCTCCTACAGAGAGGACTGGTGTGAAGACATCTGCACAGGCAGGAACCTTGAATGTGACCCAGACCCACTCCTCCACCAGGCAGAGAAAGCTACGTCCCTGAGTCAAGTGCTACACAGTAGCTTGAAGCAGGTCTCTTCCTACCAAAAAAGGCAAAGCCAAGTCATCAGACAGCACCTAGAAAAGGCCGCCAGCAGGTGGCAGTGTGCCTCTCTGAGGGCTTATCACCCAGCACAAGAACCAACAAGCCCATGGAAAGGCTGTCTACCAACCAGCACAAGTGTGCTGTGTCAACAAACGCATGCTTTGACATACCGCTCTCAGTCGAGAACACAGGAAACAGCAAAACAAAAGCCGCCTCTCTTCGGTGGGGCCAAATGAACATTTGCTTTCTAAAACCACATTTATATACCTTATGTGAAAAATATAAATCCTATTATTTTTGTATGTACATTACTGATGTAACTTAAGTTTGAACCAATGTGGCCGAGTTGTGTAACTGATTGGCACTCCTCCCGTAGAGTGGATCAAGCCAGTTCTGGAGAAGCCAAAATCATATGTGAACGAACACAAGGCTTTGTCTGTGTGAAAAAGATTTGAAGCATTAGTAAGTTTGAATATTCAAACGCTTTTAGTAACCAGTGTGGTCTGCTCCCAACTTGTGGGCTAGTGTGACACAGAAGAGGGGGGAGGGAGGAACAGAGTGCCGTAAGTCTCCTTGTTCTGGTCAAAAATTAACCAAGAGGCTTGAGCTGGAAAAAACCTGAAGGGAACCAGTCATGCTGTTTCAACAGATAAGGAAATGGCCACAGTGGAGGCTGGGACAGGTGTGCTCCTGCACAACGGCTTTTCCTAATCTAGAGGGCATAATCAGAGACAGCCTGGAAGAGAGGCAACTCAGAGGCTGTGTGTGACTCCCCACCCCAGCCCCCAAGGCTTCCCACTGCCCCTGGAAGAGGCTACACCAGAGGCAGAGGGGCAGAGAGGGACAATCAACCTCCCACTGCTGGCTGCTCCACCACCTCCATCTCCAGGCGTGACAGGTGGCTTTTATAGGGCATTTGATTCCGTCCCAGTTCACTGACTACCTGGTAATCTTTTTATTTGTTTTAATTCTAATTGGTCTCTTTTGCCTTCTGGTGTAGAAAGAGACTCGATGTGGAAACAAAGCTTCCTTCTCATGGGGACCAGCTCCTAGCCAAGGACAACCTTTCACACTGTAGGTGTGGCTTTTGATTAAAGAGCTTCTGGCAACTTGCTTTGGTATCGTTTACCGAAAGCTCTAGCCAAAAATGAACAACTTGATTACCTACGCACAGAATCTCCCCTCTGCAAAAAGCAGCAGTGTGGGGACAGCAGAGAGGTTACAGAACTAATGAAAAAGAGACACGTTTCCCCCCCTCCCCCCAGGAATAGTTTTAAGCACCTCGAACCTAGGCAGGACTTCCTGCTGACACACTGTGTCGAAACCTGGAAATTTCACGGTGAAATATAAGAGCAGAGTGCCCATGCTCCAGCCTGCTTACCTGATCTAAGGCGTCAACATCATGCTGAGCACTTAACAGGCTGTCCACAACTGCGGGCCGGTTGTTGATGACTGCTAAGTGAAGAGGGGTCTCCTTAGTCTGCAGAAAGAAAAAGCATCTGGCTTCAAGATTCCAAGCCCTGATCTCTGAGAGTTATACCAGTCCACCCAGTGTCGGATCCACAAGAAGCCCTGAGCCATCACCACCATCTGCAGGTTGCCTGTCATTCTGGGCATACACAACAAGCACCTACTAAGGGCCAGTTTTTTCAGGGGCTAGAGATTTATCTTTTTCAATAAAGTGATCAGGTATTTAGTTTTAAGGTTTAAGTAATTTAGAGGAAATGTCAAAGGTGCTGGGGCGGCGTGTGTGTCGAGGGAGGGCTGACCCTTCTGGAAGCTAGAGACGACTTCCTTGAAGAAATGACAGCTGAGCTTGGTCACAGATAAGGAAGTGTTAAGAAGCCTCAACTGATGACTTCTCCAAGCCTTCAGGGAGCCACAGGACAAAAGGAGTGGCTACAGAGAGGAAATGTATATATAGCATTTCCTGACCAGATGTGAGCTACACTAAGCTCTCTAGATCCCTGGCAAGGCCGCTGTTCCTGCTTCCTTGGGCCTCAGGCCTCCTTTGAGAAGTCTACCCAGGGTGGGCTGCGACAAATCTCAACAGCCCGCTCCTTCATCCCCTCCTTTTACTAAACAGTCACCTTCTTCACCTCACCCCACCTGGACCTCCTGACCCCTCTCCCTTCCACCCTTCCCTCCCCTCTCTAAGTCAGACCATCAGACCCAGAGTCCATCACCATACCCTGTCTCAAATGTCCCTGCCACCTCACCTCCACCCAGCTACACAGGTTTGTGGAGCTCTCTGGGAGGAGAGAAGGTAGCTCAGGACTGGAAAAGAAGCAATGTGCAAAGCAGACAGGACAGATGTGAGGGGCAGGAAGTTGAGGAAGGGGAGAGGCAGGAGGGGCATGCAACAGGGGTGAGTGACGGCCTGAAATGCAGTGAGACTGTGCAGCCCAGTACTGGTGGCAGAGTTGCTGGAAACAGAATAGAGAAGCAGGACAGAGATGTAAAGGAGGCTAGGTGCTTGGGATAAACCACGTTGGGAATAAGCGTCAGGCACACTCCACACATCCTCACATGGTACTTACAGCACACTCAGTGCCCTAAATTTATCCTGCTTTAAACACTTGGGTAACTACTGGGTGGTGGCACACGCCTTTAATCCCAGCGCTTAGGAGGCAGAGGTAAGCAAATCTCTGAGTTCGAGGCCAGCCTGATCTCCAAGAGTGAGTTCCAGGACAGCCAGAACTACACAGGGAGAAACCTTGAAGAACCAAAAACAAACAAGCACTAGGCTAAGCGGGTGTAGTGGGCCAGGTCTGCAATCCAAGCACTCTTGAGGAGAGACAATCTCAAGTGGCCGGTCATTCAAGGCACTGTAGGGAATTTCGGGCTAGCTTAGGCTACACAATATGACTCTGGCTCAAAACCAAGCAGAGAACAACGGTTAAATGAGTGTTCTTAAAAGCCATGTCACTGATGATAACCCTAGGAGTTGGGCATTATATCCCCTACTTTATACACAAATAGATCAGTAACTCCATTAGTAACAGGGAAGAGACAAAGACAGGGTCTGAGCAAGGCTTCCCAGAGTTCTCCCTTTGCAGAATGGACACGCAATGAGGGGCAGGAAAGGCTGTGTGGTGTGGCTGAGTGAAAGGCTGTCTGAGAGAGTGCCAGAGGACAAGGTGGCACTGTGAGTCTCCGTGGAGGTCTCCTCTGCTTAGAAATCAGCTTCTCCCTCAAAGCACAAAGCAAGAGCAAAGTGGTCAGTCGTCCGCCCAGGGCCACCCGCCTTGCTGGGGCCCAGCTTCTCCAGAGGATGAAGAAGCCTCCTTGACCTGAGTTAGGTAAGCACAGAGCCAATCCCTCTAAGTCCACGCTCTAAAAATCTTATCAGGCATGGCTCCGGTCATATCCCTCCTTTCAAGTCGGTACCATAAATAGAAATGGCTTGGCACAACCAGAGGAAATAATATTCACAGAAGAGAGGAAAATACAGTGGGAGAGAGAGGGGGGTTTTTCTTGTCAGATTCCAGCACAGAGGGCTCGTGTTTGTTCTGCCAAAGCCAATCCAAACTTCAGAAAAACCTCAATCAGTAAAAAAGGATTGACTTTGAAAAAAAAAACAAAAAACCCACAAGATCATTCGAGACGGGGAACAATCCATTTTCTTAACATCCCGAAGTGGCGGCAGCCGCTGCGGAAGCGGGCATTTCCCAGACAGATGAGATTCCTACCGGAGTCAAGGCACCTCCAGACACCTGAGACTTGCTGTAGCCAACCTGACTGTTTCAAAAACAAAGATTTTGTTTTGTAGGGATTTCAGAGACTTTCTAAAATTTAACGCTTGGATTTTATTTCTCATGATTAAGATTTAAAACAAAAAAAGCCAATGTTCCCCCCAAAAGAATCCCTTCCTTGTGAAATATCTCATCCCGGGCGGCGGCGGTGTGTGTCTGCCAGGGGCACTTGCATAACCAGCTTCACGGGCCCTGCACCCAAGCCTGTATTGATTGGACTCACTTCCTTCTGCTGCTGCGAATCAGCGTTCTCACTGAGAAGAAAGTTGACAAGGGATGTGTGGCCGTTCCGGGTCGCTGTCTGCAAAGCACTGATGTTGAGCTGCAATGAACAGATGGGGGAGGGGTGGGTCCCATTATTGTTTGCTGTTTGGTATTCGGTAAACTGTATACAACGAAACAGTACAACGCTTTAAAGAAGGAAACGCAACGTGTTTCTGATCAACCTAAAGTCTATCATTCCAAAGTGTCTTCTACTGCCACGTCATAGGGCCTGGCTGCGTCTTCAAAACTCATCCTCATGAGCTGAGATGTGGAAGTAGAGACGTCAGGACGTGGTAACGCCGGGACGTGGTGACGTCAGGACGTGGTGACGTTGTGGGAGTGGAGCCCTCGTGAAAGTGTTCCTGCCATGTAAGAAAGGCCAGGGTTCCTTTCTAGCCATGGGAAGGCCCAACAAATGGTTACCAGGGAAGCTGGGAGAACCGGACACTGTTACTACCCAGGCTCTGATTCCAATCTCCAACGACGAGAAATAAATGCTTGCTGCTTAAGTCACCCAGCTTTGTCGTCGTCGTCTTCCTTCTCCTCCCCCTCCTCCTCCTCCCAGCAGCCTAACCTAAGACACTGAGACACTATGACTCAGGCACATGTAAGTTAAATTCCTGCTTCCAGAATCGAGTTTACCACTGTGGTCTCCAGCAAATCCTTTACTTGAGTTAGGTGATTGACATTGGCCTCAAAAAAACAAACAAACAAAAAAAAAACAAAGTATACACATACACACACACACACACACACACACACACACACACACACACACAAAACAAAACAAAACAAAACAGAACCGACAAACAACCTCAGTGGTTTCTGGCCTCTGCCTCTGTTTATCCCAGGCTCTCCCCTTCTTTGCCAGGAATGGCTTCAATTCATAGGAATTCCACCTATGCAAAGTGTCCCTTCTGCCCAACTCATTTCACAACTCTCAATCACTCACTTGTACTGCCCCCTGCCACTCTCTGGGGTCTAAGTATCTTCACTTAGTGCCAGAGCCAAGTGGTCCTCAGCTCAAAATCGTGCCCTCTTCTTGGTTAGCCTCCAGTCAGTCTCCAAGCAGCCTAACGTGAGAATTGATGACAATACAAGCCAATGCCTTAGTAACGGTTGATTATAAAATGCATTCGGGTCCTCTGTATAAGGGCATTTTTGACAACTGCTTCCCTTCCAGTGGCTAGTTAGTATCCCCTGACTTACCTACTTACCATTCCTCTATCAACAGCTAGGACTCATTTCTTTACTGCCTTGAGTCTAAGCGGACCTGCAGCTGCTTTGGCCAATGAATATGGCAGAAATGATAGAGTTGGTCCCAGGCAGGGCCCCTAGATAGCCCAGCAGCTTCCACTTCTTCCCTTCCTGCTTCTGATTCTCTTGGGGCCAGCCACCAAGCTATCCACAGGTGACCCTTACATAGAGGCCACTTGCTGATGCTCCAGTTGACCTTCCAGCTGCCATCAGCTTCCAAGGAAGTGAGGGCGCCGTCTTGGATATCTAGTTCAAATAAAACTGTACATGACCAAACCCCTAGTCAACCTCTCACCGCAATCGTGTAAACACACCGGAGGAAGGATTACCTCAGATCAACCCACTGTGAAAGTTTTCAGAATCAAAATAGACTTCCTTTTGATCAGTCCAAATAAATGAATAATAAGTCGTACCAGGGGGTTCTAAAAGAGGGGTCTGATGTACGTGTAACTAATGATGAGAGCTGCCGTCGTTACTCTCTGTTGCTGTGACAAGACACTGTTACGAAGGCAACTCAGAGACGAGTTTATTGACTTAGGGCTTCAGAAGGTGAGTCACTGGCCATCGCATCAGAGCTCATGGCAGCAGGTAGACAGATGTGGCACTGAAGCAGTAGCTGAGGGCTTATGTGTCGAGGCAACAGCCACAAGGCAGAAAAAGATAACTGGGAAAGGTATGGGCTTTTAATGTCACACCTCTTATGACAAGCCACACCTCCCAATCCTTCCCAAACAGTTCTGCCACCTGGGGACTAAGTATTCAAATATATGAACCTATGGAATCATTCTCTTTCAAATCACCACAAGAACTATGCACAAAAGACTCTCGGGACAACACTCTTACACAAAAGGAACTGAGACTACTGGAAAAAAATAACCCCGGAAGCTGGGGGAAAAAATGGCACAGCACTTGAGGGCATGTTCTGCTCTAGCAGAGCATTTGAGTTTGGTTCCCAGTGCCTACGAAGGTGGCTCACAATGCCTGTAAGTCCAGCTCCAGGAGTCTGACACCCTCTTTTGACATCTGTGTGCAGTTGCACTCACACGTACGTATCATGTCAACGCACACTCATATACACACATGTAAAAGTTAAAAAATAAATCTTAAAAAAAATATTACTCCTGCAAGGACATCTACCTAGCAACTTCTTGTTTAACTGTGGGCCTGAGACTCTTGCTATTGATCCAGAGGGCCAACAATTTTATTTCAAACATCTTAAGTAAACCTCCTCGATCTGGACCTTAAGAATGTCCTTTGGCGAGGTGTCCTCGAACAAGCTTATAGGTTATACACATGTCCTTCTACAACATTACGCTGTCCATAAATTTAATCCTTAGAGACTCTCTTGTACATTGAGATGGCACACCATGAGAGATATTACCACACTGGGGCTTTAAGCCGCATAGCTTTGCTTGTTGGTTGTGAAGCAATAGATAATCTGAGCAGAGGGTCATGGGAGTGGCTGACCCATGACTTAAGCGGATGCGAAAGGCTGTGTGGCCTGGTTTGGAAGGGTAGTGAGTACAGGCCTGTTTCTCTCCATCTGCAGAAGCAGTATAACCACCCGTATTTGTTTTCTTTACTGCCACAAACTTAGTGTCCTAAAACCAAATCTGGTTTGTGGCAAATGTGCAGCTTGGTCTGGAGGGGGTAATGGGGGAAGAATTTGTAAGGGTAGAACTGGAGGGAGAGAAAGGCTGTGATCGGGATGGAAGGTGAATATTTTAAAAGTAAATATTTTTTAAAAGATTAGTTGTTAACATTAACTGGTCAATCATTAAAAAAAAATGCTTTTAAAGTATCATCAGGAAGTTCTAAAGGTCAGGAAGTCTGATGTGGGTCTCATTGATCCAAGTTCTATTCTGAAGGCTGCCGGGAGAACTGGTTTTCCAGAGGCCCAAATACATTGGCTCATGACCTCTTCTCTCCATCTTCAAAATCCAGTGGTATTTAGTTGATCCTTCCTGTTTCCCTCCTCACTTTAACAGACGCTTATGATCACATAACCCAGGATAATCTCACAGTAATGAGCCGAGTTTGCCACATAGCCACACATTCAGGGGTTTATTGGACTAAGATATGGGTGTCTCTGGGCATGAGATTCCCCGTTCTTCCTGTAATATCCTCCCACCTCTTTCTTTTAAGCCACAGTAATGCCGGAGAAATAAATAGCACTTTATTCATTTCACAATCATGACTGAGCACTCATTGTGTGACAAACCGTGTCAGGAGGACATATTTGTAAGCATATCTACTAGATACCTGATATGATATGCCAGTAGGGTAGACAACGCATTATTGATCCATGGCTTGGGGGACTGGTAGTTGATATATCAATAACTTTAGAGTGAACTCTAATCGACAGATTCTTGGTGTTATTATTCTTGGCTGGTTGTTGTCAGCTACAATGTAAACTTAAAGAGCCAACTGGAGCCAGGCATGGTGGCAATCACCTTTAATCCTAACACTTGTGAGGTAGAGGCAGGTTTGGACCTCTGTGAGTTTAAGGCCAGCCTGGTCTAGAGTCCTAGTTCCAGGACAGTCAGGGTTACACAGAGAAATCCCAACTCAAAACAAAACAAATAAAAACAAGGCAGAACAGGCTGGCCGGGCAGCTATTTTGTATTGAATGACCAAGAATACATGTTGGGGTACGGTGACATACAGACTGAGATCAGAATGACAGAGGCATCCCCTAAAGGGTCTGAGGCCACCGATTTAGGTTTCTGATTTGAAAGTAATGTCTGAAGAACTCAAAGCCAGTGTCCTCAGGTAGAAACTGTAGGGCTTTGAAACCTTCTACCCACCCATACAGGCACAATGTTCATGTCCTATAGGTTTGTGGGAAATAAAGAGAGGTGCAGGGGTTGAGGATTTAGCTCAGTGGTAGAGCGCTTGCCTACAAGCACAAGGCCCTGGGTTCGGTCCCCAGCTCAAAAAAAAAATAAAAATAAAAAAAAAAAAAAAAGAGAGGTGCAGCTATCTCCTTTCCTGTGTATGTGTGTTTTGCCTGTATGTATGCCTGTACTCTGGGTTTATCCCTGGTCCCCATGGAGACCAGATCCCCTGGAACTGGAACCACAGACAGTTAGGAGCCACTCTGTGGGTGTTAAGAATCAAACACCAGTCCTCTGGAAGAGCAGCCCGTGTTCTTCTGAGCCACCTCTCCAGCCCCTAGAAATATGTGAAACTTAAGAAAAAGATACTAATTACTAGTTTCAAGGTACCAAAAGAAAGCCTCAAAATTGAAGTGAATAAATATTTAATTGACACGTTCCTACTTCATTGATTGTTAAATGTAATATCATAAAATATTCATTACATTTGTAAATGACTTACAGTTTTCCTTTTTTTTTTTTTAACCTCCTGGAAATTCCCAAGTATATACACAGTGTTCTAAGAAATCAATCATGTAAAAATTAGATGAAGTTTACTGCAGCCAAATGATTAAAAATAAAAATTAAAAAACCCACTTAGAGTAATGGTGGTAATATTTTATATATATATATATATATATATATATATATATATATTATAAGGGTAGGGGTATTTAAATACATTTAATTAGATGTGATGTAAGGCTTCCAGAAGCTTGAGTTTTTAAGGTCTACGAAAGTCATTCTAGGGCCTGTGGCACCTGACACAATGCTAAAAAGAGTCCACGGCCCACGCTGGGCAGTCTCTCCATCTAGCACAAATGGAGGAAGACCGCTTACAGCCAAATCCATAGTCCTGCTCCAATTATCTCCTCGGAAATGATTCAGCTGTGTCCCTTCTCTCCTTAGCAACAGGGAGGTACAAGAGAACACAGAAGCCACTTTCTAGAGGCCGGAGGTTGGTGTCAGCAAGATAAAGGCATGTGTATGACTGAACACATCTCTACAGGTGTAAAAGCAAAATGACGTCCAAACCACCTTCGATCATGTGTGCTGCTGCGCTGGCCACCACACTCGTTATTTCCTGGGAGTCTTCCCCAGGATAAGTGGGAACGGTTCTGGACTATAGTGAGTGCTGGGATTATTTGTCTAGGAACTATGTTAGTGAACAAAGGCCAAAACCTCTAGAACTTGTATTAAGTTTTCATTACTATCACAAAGTACTTGAGGTACTAATTTATAAGGAAACGAGGCTTACTTTCCTCAGTTGTGTAAAAAGAAGTCCATATCTCATGGCGTGGGCTCAGGGGCAGTACTGTAGGCTGCACCATATCACAATGCTATGGTATGCATCTGCGTCCACAGGGTCTTTTTCCTCTTCTCATAAACTTACCGGGATATGCTCAGTCAATCATGGGGCTCCACCCTAACGAACTAATCACCTTCCGAAGGCTGTACCTCAAATACCACGGTTGGACTGACTACCTCTCTGCCCTTGGCACTGCTATCTCAGGCATTGGAGATTAAACTCCTCAGTGACTTGGGAGAAACAAGCCTATTCAAACAAGTGCTCAGGTAGGAGCTGAGCCTCTTACTCAAAGATGGAGGGTAGTGGGAGTCTGCTCTCCTAGACAGGGAGATGTGAGCTTGCTCATGTGAAAACCACCGCAAAGCTAAATCCCGGCAAAGGCAGAATAAGCTAATGTAGAAACTATGAGGTTCAGACCAAGGAGTGAGCCTCAGAGCCCTGCTCAGCAGGGAGGGGCATCCCGAGATCATGGAGTGGATGGTCTTGGGGGACGCGGCAGATTTCCACATCCTGACCTCTTTATCTCTCTTTTTTTTAAGGATTTAATTTTATTATGTTTAATTGGGTATAAGTATAAAAGTATGTCTGCCTGTGGGTGCCTGTGGAGGCAAGGGTAGAATACCCCTAAAACTGGAGTTACAGATGACTGTAAATTGCAAGATGTGGGTGCTGGGAACTGAACTAGAATCCTCTGGAAGAGCAACCAGCGAGTACTCTTAACTCCGGAACCATCTCTGCAGCTGACACACTCTGAATTCTTACTCTGTGTTTGCAGGAGGTGACTGAAAGATACATTGTATTTACAGATATCTTGAGACACAGCTTCCACAGCAGCAATCATGAGTGCTGTGTGGGCTGCTGCTGTCACATCTGGCTGCAGCCACTCATGCTTACTCTGTGTTTGTTCTTTGCATCAGTAACCTGAGTAACTGAGTAACTGAGAAGTACATGACTATTTTTGATTTATACTCCCTCTTAAGATACTTGTCAATGTCTATGTAAATCTAACTATTATTAGCATTTATTACACTACTTTTGATTAGTGGTCTACAGTATATATTTTACATATTTTGTAATATGTTTGTCATATTTTCCATTATAATTTCTTAAGACTTGTTTCATTTTATGTGTAGGGATGTTGTTTCTACACCCAGGTTTGTGCATTGCGATTTTTAATGGCGACATATTTTTTTCTGTTCAACATATTCGCCAAACTCTTATCTGGCTACCTCTTGCTATTCATGGCACTTACAGGTTGTATGGCTTCTCTGGCCATCGATAGCAACATCAGCATCTATGTTAAGGAAGGACCTAGATTTTCTTTCCCTCCTTTTAGATTATTCTCTTATTATAATTTTCCATCATGACAGAAAAGACAGTAACAAATTGTTTTTTGGAAGCATCTACTCACAGCAGCAGTATACAAGGGTAGAAGATCTTATTGTTTGGGGCCCCGTACCTTTTGTAAAGGAACTGTTCGCACATTGTGCTCATGCAAAGATTAAAATAAAAAGAAAGTACAGGGCTGGAGAGATGGCTCAGTGGTTAAGAGCACTGACTGCTCTTCCAGAGGTCCTGAGTTCAATTCCCAGCAACCACATGGTGGCTCACAGTCATCTGTAATGGGATCTGGTGCCCTCTTCTGGCCTGCAGGTGTACATGCAGGTGGAATGCTGTATACATAATAAAATTTTTAAAAAATTTTTAAAAAAAAGTGCAGAGCAGCACAAATCAGAGAGAGTGCTACTGTTCCTGAATGCTCAATGCACTCACCCATTCCAAATGCATGGAAACTTCCTAGGAGGCTAAGTAAACTACAAAGACCTGAGTTCCGTGGAGCAGAAATGAACTGTAGAGTTGGAGACACTTTTTTATTACCTACTCTTTTAGGTACCATTTGAATTTTCTGTCCTAAGTTATTTTCATTGCAATTTAATATGAACCAGAAAAATGTGGTGCCTGTCTGAAGACACAGCTACCAGCATGCGTTTGAACCTCTGCATAGCCATTATGCATAGCCATTATGATATGATTAGACTCTTGCTCATTCTAGATTATGGATTCTTGATATAAAAAAGTGAAGCTAGTAATGTAGTTGTGGTGGTTTAAATAAGAATGGCCCCCATGAGCCCATATATTTGAATGTTTGGTTCCCAGTGGATGGACTTTTTAGAAAGGACTAGTAGGTGTGGCCTTGTTGGAGGAGGTGTGTCAAAGGGCATGCCAGGCCCATTCTTAGTTTTCCTGCTGTATAGATCAGGATGTAAGCTTAGCTACTGCTCCAGCACCATACCTGCCTGCTGCTGTGCTCCCCACCATGACGGTCATGGACTCACTCTCTGAAACTATAAGCAAGCCCCAATTAAATGCTTTCTTTTATAAACTGCCTTGTTCACAGTGTCTCTTCACAGCAATAATTAAGACATTAGCTTGAAAGTTTTAAAGTTTGTTAGCACCATGATTAAATACAGAAGTATTTTATATTTAGAGGCAGACGGCATCCTGCCTTCTTCAGGCCCAAGATGACCCATGGAGCTCACACAGCAAACTTTTTTCTTCTTTAGTATTTGCTGTCAATGAGAGGGGTGAGAATGTCATCTACTGTAACTGGGTCTTGCTCCTTCTGTCTCACTTTCAGCCTTCCCGAAACGAATTGGGAAAAATGGCATTGCTTCCAAAGAGACACTAATAGAGGCTATCTTCGTGAGCATTAATTCTTATGAAAAGAATGCATACTAAAATTTTAATTCTATAAAACTCCATCAATCCGTCCATTAAGGACCAGAGTTCCAAAAAAAATATTCTAAGTCATTGTCCCACTGTATGATTGACCCCAGCCCAGATTCCTACTTTGTTTGGAATGTTGACGTCACTTCCTCCTGCCAGGAGCACTCGACTGCATTCTTCATGACCTCCCACAACAGCCAACATGAATGGGGTTTCTCCATTCTGACAAAAGGGAAAGGAAGTTAAAATTAATTTCCCCTTGGCATGGAATAAAAAATACTTTGATAAACAGTACACTTTCAATATCATTTATGCATGAATCTTTTTGTTGTTGTCATTAACACTACTTAGCATTTACGTGCCAACAAATACTGCCAAGACCATATACACTCTGGTACAGTTAAATCACATGACAATCCTAGCAAGACAGGATTCATGCTAGCCTCATCTTGTAGACAAGAAAACCAAGTATCTGGTGGCCAGAGCCTTTCATCATCTACCTGTCTTAGCCTACTCAGCCCAGCTAGCCTTTTGTCCTCCTGACCAGGTCAGTCCCCATGACACACCGTATCGTTTATGCAGGTGTGTATGTGTTGAGACACACACACCAGAAAAAACAACCACCACCACCACCAACAACAACAACGACAACAAAAGCCAACTCTCTCTGCCAAAGTCCATTGGAATAGCATGAGACAGCAGATCACCTCCTATGTGAAGGCTTTGGTTCCTGAAATAGATTTACACGGCACACTGAATATATAGCTATAATCGAATGGAACCCAACACCATATGTTTTCCCCCATGCCTTTCTTGTCCTTTAGTGTAAAAACACATATTTAATCTGAAAACAAATGGCTTTTTCTTTTTTTTTTTTTTAATTGAAAAGCAATTTTATTTGTGCAATATACTCTGATTACAGGTTCTCATCCCTCAACTCTTCCTAGATGTTCTCTCAACTCACCCACTCCATGTTCCCCCCCCTCTCTCTCTTCCTGTCTCTCTCCCTCCCTCCCTCCCAACCTCCCACTCAAGAGAAGAAACAAGCAAAAAAAAAAAAAGCAGAATAAAAAAACAAAAAAAAAAAAACAAAGAAACACACAAACAAAACCCATAAAGCCACAAAAATCTGAAACCATAATATACAAGCAAAAACCAATCAGACAAAAAAAATTCAAACAAAACCACATGAGACAAAAAAACAAAACAAAACAAACAAAACAAAAAAAAAAAGAAAACACCACATGAGCAAAAAAACCCAATTTATGGAGTTTTGTTGCAGGATATTCAATCACACTGTA
Organism: Rattus rattus; assembly: GCF_011064425.1. Taxonomy (NCBI): domain Eukaryota; kingdom Metazoa; phylum Chordata; class Mammalia; order Rodentia; family Muridae; genus Rattus; species Rattus rattus. Next base: position 200,068,743 of record NC_046156.1, on the reverse strand, counting down.
AAACTGGAGATTGTGTGGTTTACTGGAAAAACCTGTTTCTAATCTTGGTGTGGCTCACCCCTAGCAGACACCTTTAACCAAGAGCTTTCTGTTTGTTGTAAACAGGATTAAATAAAGTCAACCATAGGTCAAGAGGTAGAGCCAGCAACCAGTTGACAGGGAGTGAGCATAGGGAAAAAGCATAGAGAATGAGAGGAAGTCAGGGAGGTAGGCACACAGGAAGTAGAAGGGAGGGACATTCTGTTGAAAGGGTTTGGAGACAGTGTGGAGAAGGAGCGCTTTTCTTTTGGGACATTGGCTAAGGAAGAAGGTCAGCTGGGTGTTTTCTCTGCCTCTCGGAACTAGCAGGCTTTCGCCCCCTGGCTCCTGAGTCATCTTTGGTAAAATTGAATGGTTGAGATTTTGTTAAAAAAAAAAAAAACAATAGCTGTTTTGTGTTGGCCATCTACTGCTCAGAGTGGGATCTACCCTTAAGTGTGGCTTTATGTCCAGTGAGACACAACTGGAGACAACTAGTTTTTCCTTTGCAAGCAGTTGTCGGTTGGAGACAGCCCCTCGGTTAGAGCTGGAGGCTTGGGTACACTTCTCCCTCTCAATGCTGGGAACCCCATCTGTCTTGAACCATTGCAGGCCCTGTGCTGTGCCACAGGCCCCTGTGTGCCTGGAAGACAGCGTTCTTTGGTATCATTCCCTCCCTCTCCTATTCTTGCAAACGGCTTTTGAGGGAATTAACAAATGTCCTGTCTAAGAATACTTGAAAGGAAAACAGAAAAGAAAACCAAAAAAAAAAAACAAAAACAAAAAAAAAAAAACAGGACTCTTCAGCATTTTATACGAGTGGCACACCTTGGATTTCCCGTTCTTTCTAGAAAGCACCGCCAGTCCTGCCCCCTTAAGTCCTACGCCCAGCTGGAATGCGCATGTCCGCGTACCTCATTGGTCTCATTTACTTCTGACCACTGAGTGAGTAGCACCTGCACCACTGGGCTGTGGCCGTGCATCGCAGCCAAGTGTAAGGCCGTGTTCCCCTCCTGCAAACACAGAGATGCATCCCAGGTGAAATTAGCTGTGCTGAGAAACACCCCCTACCAACCCCCAACACCAGGGCACAGTGTAACTTTGGGAAGCTTTTATTTTGGTTAAGTTATAGTGCAGAGTGTAGCTATTATCTGGTTTTAACTAAGGCTTATCAATGTTTAAGTTTAAAATGAAAAGTCATTTGAACACGTAGGGAGGAAAAAAATCATTCTTGCTTGAATTTGGTACTGGTTTTCTTTTGTTTTTAAAGATTTATTTATTTATGGTTGAGTACACTGTCACTGTCTTCAGACACACCAGCAGAGGGCATCAGATCTCATTACAGATGGTTGTGAGCCACCATGTGGTTGCTGGGAATTGAACTCAGGACCTCTGGAAGAGCAGTCAGTGCTCTTAACCACTGAGCCATCCCTGGTACTGATTTTCTAGAAAAAAAAAAAAAAAAAAAATTTAAAAAAGAAAAGAACAACAAAAATAATTGAACCTAGCCTATGTTAGGGTACACCAATGAAAGTCAACCTGAGCTATAATCTTACATGTGTAACAAATATCAAAAGATGTATGGTGCAAACCTCTTAGGTCTGTAATTCCCTGTGAGGGAATTAATTTCCCCTAAGGAAGTTATCAAAGATGCCCATACAAATGGCCACCTTGTAGGATTTCCCTTCACAGTCAATGTGGGCCCAAGTCCACAGCAGTCCTCAAGAAAGCATAGGTGAGGGTTGGGCTTATGAGGAGAGTGCCCTCCATTTAGGAAACTGCATTACAAGCAACTTTGAGGCCAAGTTCATCAAGCTTCTGGTTTAGAAGTGTCAAACTGAACATGGAGTAGAAAAATACATGAAATAAACGAATTCTAAAACATTTATGCAGCAAAAACTACCAATCATAGCCAGGCATGGTGACACTCTCCTTTAATCTCTGCACTGAGAAAGCAGAGGCAGCAGGATCTCTGTGAGTTCAAGGCCAGCCTAATCGCCAGGACAGCCAGGGCTACATAGAGCAGCATGAACCTGTGGATTGCATGACCTCTTTGGGGGTTCAACGACCCTTTCAGAGGGGTCGCATATCAGATATCCTGCATGTGAGCTATTTACATCATGATTCATAATAGTAACAACATCACAGTTCATAATAGTAACAAAAATTACAGATAGGAGGTAGCAACGAAAATAATTCTATGGTTGGGAGTCACCACAACATGATGAAGAACTGAAGTAAAGAGTCTCGGCATCGGGGTTGGGGATTTAGCTCAGCGGTAGAGCGCTTGCCTAGCAAGCGCAAGGCCCTGGGTTTGGTCCCCAGCTCCGGAAAAAAAAAAAAAAGAAAAAGAAAAGAAAAAAAAAAAGTCTCGGCGTCAGGAAGGCTGCGAAGTGCTGTCATAGATAGACCTTGTCTCAATACAAAACCCCACCCACCAATCATGACAATCTACAGCAAAAGTGGATGGATTTTACCATGATACTCTCAGTAGAACTCTACTGTGGACCGGAAATGACCTGTCATGGAATCTGCACACTGATTGTTAATCCCCGAAACGACTGTAACTCTTCTTTGTCCTCAGTAAAAAAAAACAAAAAAACAAAAAATCTAAGACCGACTCACCTTGTCTTTTTCTGAGGTATGGAGATTAAGGAAGACAAGCTTTTCAATCATTTCGACATGGCCCCTCTCAGCTGCCAAAAGAAACGGTTTTCTTCCTCTCTGAAAATCAATCGTGGATTCCACACTGAGCATACACTTAGCAGAAAACTGGCAGGACTGTTAGGCAGCGGGCAGCATTTTAAGGCGATGGGGTGGCTAAGATGGCCATATCACTCTGGGCCCTCCTCGGAGGAAGGGAATGGTCATTTTGCTGAACCCAAGCCACATCCAGCTCTAGTTTGTCATCAGAACTCCGAGGAACCCCACACCGACGCTGACTCAGTTTCACGGGCACAAGTGTTCAGAAGAGGCCCTCCAGAGCGTCAGAGAAGCACTGTGTCACAACCTGACCATCAGACGCCATGGCAAATGTAGCAAGGATTCCTGAGTGGGTGGGCACTTCTTCCACTCAACCAGTTATTGAGAAATTAGCTTGTGCCACACCCTGATTGAAGCATCTGAGCGTCACGCTGCCTTACCAATAAAAACACACAACACAGAAATTCTTCGGTGCCCAGCACACACGAAGCTCATTCAGATACATTTGGTTAGCGGGATTTTACTTGGTTCTTAACGGCGTATTTATTCTTAGCTAAGGGGTATATGTAAACCTGAGTGGATAAATGTGCTCTGTGTGCGTGCATGGTGCCCTCGGAGGCCAGAAGAGGCCACTGGATCCCCTGGAACTAGAGTTGAAGACAGTTTGTGAGCCTCCATGTTGATGCTAAGAACGGAACCCAAGTCCTCTTCGAGAGCAGCAAGTGTTCTTAACCACTGAGCCATCTCTCTGGCCCCTGCGCAGTCAAAATCTGAGGCCATGCTCACCGGGTGTTGCATTTCTGAGGAGCGGTCAGAAAGCTCTTGAGCGTGGGTCTGTTTGACAAGAAAAGGAAAAAGAAAGCAGAGGCATCCAGCAACTCCAGGGGAGACAGGTGTTTATATCGGATTTTTCAAATATAAACTATTTGAATAGTAGTGACTTCTCCAAGTTTTCCTGTTGGTGACAGAGACTGCGTTTGCAGTAGCCAAAATACCATCAAGAAAAGTGAAAGATGCACAGAAAACTTAATTTTTCAACTCAGGCTATTTTTGAAAAGAAAAAAATGGAATAGGAAACTGGATGACAAAACTGCCTAAGATGAATTTTCTTCAACTTAAAAAATTTAAAAAAAAAAAAAAAAAAAGGAAACTTGGCTCAGTGTGCTAATTGGAGACTTAGCGAGACGCCTTCAACGTAAGGAGGGTGCGAGATTCTATAAGTAGCATTCTGAATCTGTCAGCAAATCGCTAGCTAATGGCGTTTAACGAAAAGATCAAGACCACTGATTGCTTACAAGGAAGGAAAAAAAGGAAGAGAAACAGGCTAAAATAGTCCAGTGCCTAAAACAAAATGGAAAACATCTGCTCAGCTCAGCCTCGTGGAGATCTGTGTCCAGGAATGTGCAGAAACTGGGGAAAGAAACTAGCACCAAAACGTTCACATCCTTCATGATCCTTAGGCCACATGTATTCTCCACAAGACCTACCGTTCCACCCCTTCAAAGCTTGAAGAGCTAATTGCCTCCCTTATTCTCAGGAAACCACCGAAGGGGTAAGGGAAGGAGCAGATTGGTTGGCGCCACATTTTTCTGCTTGCAAGTTGGGATATGGTTGAAGGAAAAAGTCTAGTCCTTTCGAAAATGACAGACCGATAGTTATTGGATGCAACTCACAATAAATATCCACAAATGGCAGCCACAGATGAAGAGTCACATAAACAACCTGCGGTGTGGGGGTTAAACTTATTTATTGACACTTGGTTGGATTTCGAGATGGCTAGGACGTTAGTAAGACGCACCTCTAGGCGGGTCTGTAATGGTGTCTCCAGGCTGGATTTTAGACAGAGGGCTTTGACCTAATGAATGGCTTAATCCATGGATAGATTCAAATTTTGAACAGAGCATTAGCGGGAACACAACTGTGGACGGTCTGGTTGAAGGATGCTGGTCACTGAGGACCTGTCCAGTGCTGGCTTTGTCCTACTGTGCTCAGCTGTGCTTCCTGGCCACAGTGGCGAAGCCACATACTTTCTGACATGAAAATCTCTGAAATTGTGAGCTATAATAAATCTTTTCTCCTTTTCACTGTTCTCTTGAGTCACAGTGAGAATAAGCCTGAGCAGCATATAAATCAGGAAACGGGTCACAAGAGGCATTGCGCATGCTAGATGAAGACAACGTCTTAGTTCTATTGCTGTGAAGAGACACCATGACTGTGGTCGCTTTTATAAAAGCAAACCATGGGGTTTGCTCACAGTTCAGAGGTTTAGCATCTTGTTATCCTGTTGGAACTCTTGGCCAGACAACACGGAAGGACAAAGGCAGACATGGTGTGGGAGAAGAGCCTAGAGTTCTACATCTTCACAGGCAGGCAGCAAGGAGAGGCAGACACTGGACCTGGCTTAAGCATTTGGACCCCCAAAGCCCACCCTGAGTGACACACTCACTTTAATGAGGACATACCTACTCCAACAAGGCCTCACCTCCTAATGCCACCAATCTCTGGTGGCCAAGCATTCAAATCTATGAGCATATTGGGGCCATTCGTATTCAAACCACCACCAATGTCATACACCCTACACCATTCAGGTACCAACAACTTTATCATACATGTGCAGCTTTGTGCTAAGCAATGGAGTAGCCAAGAGGAACAGTAGAGAGGAGAGAGGAGTCCTCCGGGGAGGCACATGAGATGTGTTCCATAGAGCAGTGCAATAGCTGGCGAGCATGGGAGTGCTACTGAGCGTGATTGTGTGGAGACGAGACATTAAAAGTGGCTAATGTACTGTATCAGGAGATGGAAACACCTATTCCCTGATGTCTGCCCATAATCTTTTCCTCTGGAGGACAGCCCTACACCATTTTGATGCATTTCTTAAAACTCTTGCTTCCTCTACCAAGGACGACAACATTGAGTTGGCCACCCATCATCCAAGGCCAGTAAGAGTCAGCCATTGGATTATTTTCCTAATACAGTCTATATTTATTGTAAAGTCATCAGCGACGATGACTCTTTGCCACTTGGTAAGTCGAGGCCAGACAGTGGGAAGTAGAAAGAGATGAAGGACCCTGACGGCAGACCTTGAACTCCCGGATTCAGACATAACCAAAGCCACTTGGACCTACACAGGGTGATAAATTCTCTCATAAAAATATTGTAATAAATATTTGACAGAAATTTTAAGGAAGAAAAGGTTTGTTTTGGCCCATGGATGCAGGTGTTTTAGTCCAGGGTTTCATCATGTTAGAAAGGTTTCTACTAAGAGAACTTTATCCCCAAGCCTAAGAAAAGCAGTGCTTCTCAACCCGTGGGACACTACCCCTTTAGTAAACCTTTATCTCCAAAAAATGCTTACATTACAATTCATAATATTGGCAAAATTACAGTTATGAAGTAGCAACAAAATAATTTTGTGAGGTCACTACAACATGAGGAACTATATTGTGTCTCAGCGTTAGGATGGTTGAGAACCAGTGTACTAGGAGATCTTAGGTTTCTGGTTCATAGCATTATAATAGGTCACGTTTGGCACCATCTACTTAGCTGTAGGAACCATGGCTCGCTGGTCATCCTGTCTCTCCATATTATGCCATTTTCTGCAGTCAGTGCTGCTCACTGCTAGGCTTTTCCTGATTGTTTCCTGTTGTGTAAAGTGATCACATAGCTCCTGTTGGTCATGGCGACTGGTTCGGAATTGAGCATATGATTCAAACAAGACCAAACAGAATTGCTTGTGACACTCGTGTGTGAGCTTTGATAGGAAAGGACGTTTTGTCTTTGGGTCAAAATTCCTGAGGGTAGAAACTGGAAGTTGGGAAGCCGCCATACCCAGAGCACAGGGAGGACTAGAGGCAGTGAGTGGCAGCCAATAGTTGCAGAAAGAAAGAAAAGCTGGACCCGCCATGTCTGAAACCAGCAAGACACATCCTTGAAGACCTCATTTATAAGTTATCGAGTTACCTTTGTTATTCTCAGCCAAGATTAGAATGAATTTTTGATACTTGTAACAGAAAGAATTTTAATATATGTTTATCAATTTGGAGACTATAATTCTAATATATGCATATATTATATAAAATATAATATGTATCTGGGTTCTTTTTTCAATACTATACCAAAGGTAGGCTATTTTATAAAGTTAAAGAAGTTTATTTGACTCATGTTTCTAGAAGAGCAAGGTATAGGCCCACATCTGGGAAAGGCCTTCTTGCTTTCAGTCTCCAGAAACATTGCAAGAGTCCCAAAGCCAAAGACAGAGGGTGTGTGTTGTCTCTCCCTCTCATTATAAAACCATAAGATTTCAATCATGGAGTTTCCACCCTAATGGCTGCATCTAATCTTGATCATTTCCCAGAGGCCCCACCTTGTAACACCATAGTTGGCTTAATGTCATTAGCACATGACTCCAGGGATTAAAGTCCTGTAAGACTAGAGCAACCAATCACCTTTAAACCATAGCAAGGACACACACTTCTCTCCACGGATTGGAGGTCTGTGGAATTTTAACACAGCCCGCCTCTTTTGACCCTGGGTTGCTACAAAGCTTTACATCATAGAGCTCAACAAAGTGACACAGGATCCACGCCCCCAGAAGGCCTAAGATGTGAGAGGTTCCAGGAGAGACTGACTTATCCCAGATGACTTGCTTCCCAACAGAAGAGCTAAGTCTTCGAACTTTGGATGCCCTTTGTGGACGTCACCAAGAAAAGAAAAGAGTAAAAGGCCCGTTACACAAAACAGAACGTTCCACATAATCTCCATCTTTTAAATACCAAACGTACCTTAAAGAAAGGGGAAGTGACAGTACGACATAAATAATAAGGTATAAATTTTTGTTCTTGCAGAGGTACATATGATTGGGCAAAAATAGCAACCGGAATTTCAGAACCTTATGCATGTTTGAAAATAAAATTCCTTATCATGTCATTTCATTCTTTTAAAGAAACAACCCAACCCATTTGAATTATGTTCAAGCGGGCTTCTATCCAGTACAGTCTCAAGGGATCTCCTATATTGGGAAGGCAGGAAAACTTCCCAGACAAGACCAAGAAAAGTGTCCAAGCCAGGGCCTCATGCCTGGAGCAGATCACTAGGCCTCCTGGCCCAGGAACCCAGGCCTTAATTTAACTAGAATAAGGAGTGTCTAGAGTTCCAGTTCCTTGTCGTTTTTCCTTTGTTAGCTCATATTTTTAACCATTTATGTTTTAAGATGCATTTAATTTTTTGCATATAAACAAGCCCGAGGAATTGAAATGATCTATTATAAATTATTTATGCTTCCAGTTTATTAAGTCACCGAATGCAACACAAAGGTCAAAAACAGCACCCAAGGTCCCACCAGACTCATTCTTTACCCTCGGAATCCTTCGGACACTGTCCCACCAAGTCTCTCTCTGTCTCTATCCACAGCTCACAGCTTTTCCCTCGACGGGAAGCACAACCAGTTTAAGGGAAAACCCAGAGTGAAGCAGGGCAGGAACGTGTGCTGGGAGGTCTCTGGTGCTCAGAGCTGGAGTCATAGCTCAGATGCAGGGGGTAGGGGCGTGGCATGGACGCCGAGAGGGGCGTGGCATGGACGCTGAGAGAGTTTTCTTTACACAGTACAGTTGACAGCTTCGGCTAAATGCTATCTCAGATATATGTGACCCCTGTATCCACGGGTGAATGAAACTATTCACAATCCAAACTATTCGGGGGGGGAGGGGACCCCGTATCTACTAAACATATAGGCCTTTTTTTTTTTCTTTTTTTTTTTTCATTTCTCTTAACCATATGTAAATTACGCAGCATTATAGTTGAAACAGGTACTAACAGCAGTCTAGAGGTGTTTTAAAGGGGCACGGGAGGCTGTGTGTAGGTTATGAAAGCACTACACCGTTTTATATAAGGATTTGATCTTCTGCCCATTTTAGCATCCAAGAGGGGTCCTGGACCTAATTCCCGGTGGATACTGAAGGAGGCCTGAGCAAGAAAACAGATGTGTTCTCAATCCTCTTCCACCATTTACTACCACCCCTCCCCCGCAGAGAGGCTGCTTTTGACTTACAAAGACTTACAAAGACTTCCCATTCAGATTCCACTAGGCCAGTAAATGTTCCCAACGCGCTCAGTGGAGGAAGCATAACCAAACCGTCCACTTTCAACCAACATGCAAACGGCCTTTGCCTTTCCCTTCTACACCCCCTTCTCCCAACATCACCATTTTTTAAGTTCTGATCACACATGGAAGCCGACAGACATATAGATTCAAAACATTTAGACTGCTTGGCCTCAAACTCCTGGCTCGAATCTCTCTGCTCTGGTGACATCATAGTGATTTTAGGGCTGTACAGCTAGGAGAACGCCCCAAGCTCCATCCAAACTCTCTTAGGCCTAGTTAAATCCTCTTTGTCTTAAAGGTCTCTTCCTTGTAAAGCTTCTCTTGTCAGAGTCTAGAACTGCCTTGAAGCCAAAGAAAGGGATTTTACTAATCCTGTTAGAAGCACAGGCTCTGTCTGGTGAGCAGCGTCCAGGCAAGAGAGTAGCACTATGAGAGAGTAATCCTGCCTGCATGATGGGTTTTATGAAGTTCACCATATCTTCACATGAGTGATAAGTCAAAGCCATTACTTCCTACCCCTACCTTCAAATGGGCTTCTTTTCCCACTTGTTTGTTATTACTGTCAAATACTCATAACATAAAATGTCCCACTCTGATTATTGGTAAGTACAGAGCTCAGCGATATTAGGTTTAGCCATTCACTATTTTGTGTGTGAGAGTGTGTGTGCCTGTTACGGGGTGTGGGTGCAGGTCAGAGAGCTGTGAGAGCCGCCTTCCTTCTTCTACCGTGTGGGTTCCAAGGATCACCTTCAGGGATCAGGCTTGGTGGCCAGTGCCTCTTTATCCACCCCACCATCTCAGCAGCCCTGGACCAGGTACCTTTACATCATTCTGTAAGCGTCCCCACCGGGCATCTCCATAGCCCTTTTCATCTTTCAGAAGTGAAATTCTGTACCTAGTGGATGACGGCTCTGTTTCTTCCCCCAGCCCCCAGCAAGCTCCATTCGTTCAGATGGCTTAGAAAAAACAATGTATTTTGTCTGTTACGTTAGTCCAGGTTTATTATAGGAATAAAAATAAACCCTGAGAGTCTTCCCCTATCCATCTCAGTGAACCCCCTGGGCTCATTCTCTTGTAGTCTCTGCTCCTAAGGCCTCTCCGTGGATGCTGTACCCACCACTGAGCTCCTGGGCCTTTTACTTAGCAGATTGCCACAGGAAGAGAAGGGACAAGCACCACGGTTAACAGGAAACTTGTGAAGTAGGAAAAGCTGGTGGTACATGCCTAATCCCAGCACTCTGGAGACTGAGGCAGGAGGATTACAGACTCAGGGGCAGCCTGGGCAACATAGCAAGCTCCCATCTCAAAAATGTGAAGACGAGGAAGAGGAGATGGTTGGCATTGAACCTGCTTCTGCCTCTGGACCCAGCACCTTGTCCGCCCCTTCCTATATACCACTATCTCCCACAAAAGAGTCAAGAGCCCATGTGGCAGTGTATGTTCTAAGTCTGTGGGGTTTTAAATAGGTTTGGTGCCCTGTCTTAGGCAGGCTTTCTATTCCTACACAAAACATCATGACCAAGAAGCAAGTTGCGGAGGGAGAAGGGTTTATTCAGCTTACACTTCCACATTGAGGCTTATCAGCAAAGGAAGTCAAGACAGGAACTCACACAGGGCAGGAACTTGGAGGCAGGAATAGATGCAGAGGCCATGGAGGGCTGCTGCTTACTGGATTGCTCCCCTGGCTTGCTCAGCTTGCTTTCTTATAGAACTTAGGACTACCTGCCCCAGGATGATACCACCCACAAGGGAAGTGATCTTCCCTCTCGATCACTAATTGAGAAAATGCCTTACAGCTGGATCTCATGGAAGCATTTCCTCAAGGGAGGCTCCTTTCTCTGTGATAACTCCAGCTTGTGTCGAGTTGACCCACAGAACCAGCCAGCACACCCCCACAGACTCATGTGTTCGAATGCTTGGCCCATAGGAAGCGGCACTATTAGGAGGCGTGGCCCTGTTGGGGGAAGAGAGTCTCTGTGGGGACACACAGTCTCTTCCTGCTACCTTCAGATCAAGATGTAGAATTCTCAGCTCCTTCTCCAACACCATGTCTACCTGCACACTGCCATGATTCCCACCATGATGGACTAAACCCCTGAAATGGTAAGTCAGCCCCAATTAAATGTTTCCCGGTATAAGAATTGTTGAGGTCATGGTGTCTTCTCACAGCAATAAAACTCGAACTAAGACAAGGCCCTAGGCCTTCCCTCTATGCCTAGCACATTAAGACAGTCATAAGGTAAAGGTGGTCTTATTAATCACTTATAAAAATAAAATAAAAAGGCACCTAGACAATATCGTAAGGGCATTATAGCCCATGGTTGATTTCTGCAAAATTTTGGTTCAAATATCTTCTATAAAAATGTCAGGCACCACAGAATAAAGCTTAGGCTCACGGTTTAAATATGAATGGAGGTGGATAACCTTTGAACCCTGGCCAAGGTAAGGGGATATAAAGGGACTGAGGCTGGCTGTGGTCTCTCTGATTCCTCTTCTCCCCCCATGCAGAAGCCTGGACCACTGCCAACAGCAACATTTTCCTCCTGTCCTGTGGTCTACCAGAGAGAGGAGGAGCTGGCTACAGGGCCAAGCCTGTGTGTGCTTGCTGCTCTGGGGGCCCCGCCCAGGCAGGAAGAAGCTGAGCTGATGGGGAGTAGCCAGGCACACCTCATTGGGCTGGTTCAGGTCCTGCAGGTGCAAGTCTTGAATGAGGTAATCCACAATGTGCAGGTTATTGTTCTGAGCTGCCAGGTGGAGAGCGTTCATTCCTTCCTGAAGAGAGTCAGGGTGATAGAGGAAGGTCTACTTACCTCAGAACCCCAGAAGCTCCCGCCCCCTGGGGAGGTGAGAGCTCAGGCCCCTGTGGGACCCACATGCCTACCTGGCTCTTGGCTCTCTGGTCGGCTCCAGCTTTAACTAGCATGAGCATGATCTCGAAGCTTCCAGACCAGGCTGCAAGGTGAAGTACTGTCAAGCCATGCTTCCCCCAGGAGAGAGAAGTAGAGAGAGAACCCATTACACAACAAACCACCATGTTCTATCTCAGCCCTCGAAAAGCTAGATGCTAGATTACTGAAAATTTAAGAAGTATGTAATCTAATACGTAACAAAAGTGATCTTGCAATTCTATGGGAGACGTATAAGGAGTACAGGCACAAGTGGGTCTCCGTCTGGAGGAAATAAAGTGAAATGTGGCACCACCGTCTACTAAAAAAAATTATCCAACATACAACAGTACAAGCACAAAAATAATAACTGTATTGGAAAAAGCTAGACTGTAATGTGCTCTCTCTTTAGAGTTTCAAAAGGGAAAATGGAACATAAACCAATTAAACAAAGGATACTTTCAAAACCCTACCATTAGAAAAAAAATGGATCTTTAATATGTGAAACGTTCTTACAAAGCATCATTAACAACAAAAGACAAACCATAGAAAAGTGCACGGGTAAGAGTGGTCTCCTAGGGTATCAGAAAAAGTGAAAACATTACTGTCTAAGCCAACTGGCAGTGCTATTTAAAATCAAAATCCGCTCTTGGCCGAGGCTCCTCTCTGGCTCTCCCTCCCGCTCTCCTTTCTCACAGTCCAGTGCGGTCTGCTGGACATGTTCAGCCTGGACTCTCGCCTCGGCCTGCTTCCTCCTTTACATCTACAATAAAAATCTCCTCTACTTTAAAAACAAAATCAAGGGTTGGGGATTTAGCTCAGTGGTAGAGCACTTGCCTACCAAGGGCAAGGCCCTGGGTTCGGTCCCCAGCTCCAAAAAAAAAAGAAAAAAAACAAAAACAAAAACAAAAAAAAATCAAATCAAATCAAAATACAATCATCCACTCACCTCTGGGACCTAAAGTCTCTCTCTCTCTCTCTCTCTCTCTCTCTCTCTCTCTCTCTCTCTCTCACACACACACACACACACACACACACACACACACACACACACACACGTTAATTATATCAATGAGAAATGTAATGTAAACTAGGTATACATGATCATCTATATGGGAGAGTTGCATAAATTGTGAAATAACTTTATCATGCCATGCTATCATAAGTAATGAATTAAATCAACAAAATGGACTTGAAAACACTTTCATGAACTTTGCTAAATGTGTAAAATAATACACTTAATTCGTTACCATTGTTGGGGTACATGTGTGCATTGTGTATGTGTGTGTGAGGGACACACATGCTGTGACACATTCGTAGAGGTTAATGTTTGAGATTCTACCAAGAAACCCAGGGATCAAACTCAGGGGATCGGGCGTGCATAGCAAGCATCTTTACCCACTGAACCATCTCACCGGCCTTAGTTTCATTTTTATAAAAGACAAAGTAGACGAAAGCCTCTTATGTGCAAATGTCTGTCTTTATACCTACCTAGGTACCTAGCTAGGATGGTGCATAGACATATTTCGATGCCATTAGGATGGGATGAGAGTATGGAAGTAAACATATTCTTCTCAGTAAAGAAGAGTGACCAAGAGAAGAAAACAGATGCGTTTACAAAGGATCCTAGTCCCAGGTAGCTGTCCAGAAACTCCCACAGAGGTCTGAGTGTGCGTAAAGGAGTTAGACTGAGAGATTCATCTCAGAACTCCCAACCTGTGGGAAGTCACATGCTCAACTGTTCATCCAGACACTGAACAAGCAGAGAGGAACACGGAAGAAAACCCACGGCCAACAGCTAACACTGGCTAGTTCAACAAGGTGGCATCAGGAGGCGAGGGGAAACTGACGCAGGCACGCAGCCCTCGCTGAAGGAGCCATGGAGACCAGGAGCCCCGAGGCAGCCAGAACTACTCAGAATCTGGGAACTGTAATATGTCTCAGTCTAGTTAATGCTTGGCTGCAGCTTCACACTCCAGATTGTTCTGGATTTGAGGCACAGTCCCGCCTTGAGTTTGCCACGCTCCTGCCTCAGCCTCCCAAATCCTGGGATTGCAGAAACCTTTCAGCCACACTCAGCTCTCGTGTTTCTTACCTTTAAGGTCATACCTATCCCTTTCTGTTGAAGGGCAACCCACGTCTTCTGTACAGACCTTCCCCCGCATCATCTATGCCTCAAATAATGATGGTTTCGAACCAGAACGCAGGCTTGTTAGGTGCACATATCTGAATATATAACCAAGAAATCGGGGTTGTAGGCCTCTCCTATTTGTGACATGGACAAGCCCCTCCATGTTTCTTTGGCTGCTCCAGACTGTTTAGGTGTCCTCATACTCTGAAGAGAGTTCAGGTTGGGTGAGTGAACAAGCAAGTCCCTGCTTATTACTGTGTAATTCTAAATCAGTGCCTCCTGACTAGGAGCGATTTGTTTCCAGGGGACATTTAGAAATGTCTAGGGATATTTTTTTGATAGCCATGTGTCAGAGGTGATGCTGACACCTAAAAGGCAGAGGCCGGGCAGGCTGTGGAACACTCTATGACAAACAGGGCTGCCCCACAACAAAGAACTGTATGACCCCAAGTGTCGATCCATCAACAAGCACTCCTTTCTGCTGAGAAACCCTGCAGTAAACGCGCATGCTCTCTCAAACTTGCAGCTCAGTGGTCACTGTGCATGGAGACTTTGTACACATCACACTGCAAACTCCAGCACACAGTACGCCTAGTGGCTTCTGCACTTTCCCTTTCACAAGATCAGTGATCCATCATGACTGGCTGAGGCCTTTTAGTGCATTAACCACAATTTTACCTCGTCATTTCGCATCCCATGCTAACGGCTGCTATATTCAGTAGTCTATGTCGAGCCCTGCATATGGTCCTGCTTGAGACAGACAAAATAGCGATAGCCCGTCTCTTTTCCCTAAGAGATCATCCCAAAATTTGAGGCAAACAATCTTTTAAAAAATCCGATTGTAAAACCTAAACACTGGGGATCCAAGCAGCAAACAACTTGAGTTTCTAAAACCACAAATTCCGACGGAAGCCATTGTTCCTCAGAGGCAGGGGATCACCGTGTACAGACATACATTTCCCCCAGAGGACCCTCCACACCACAAAGCCTTCTGCCGTGGAGCTGCCAAGCTCGAGCCCATGACATGGGTGACACTTGGTTCACGGGATTCTCAAAGTATAAAATGGTGGGAAGTTGCTGGTGCGCTGTCCTCATAGTGTAGTCAAGGTGATAATGTCCCCTGGGAACAATGTACTCCAGAGAAGCAGCACGGAAGACAACTGTCTACCCTTGTCTTCTGAGCATCTGCAGTGTTGTTCATCCTGGATTAAAAACTTCCTTTCATTTAGCTTATGTCAAAGCTCAGGGATGCCACCCACCTTAGTCCTTAGTGGCTGAGCCTTGCATCAGACCCAGGGCTTTTGATGCCTTTGAGGGAACTATTCTGTTACAAACAATGTGTACCTTGGCTCCCTAGGTCAACAGCAGGGTCCTTATGACCAGGACTATGTCTCAGTTCATTATATGCATATCAAATATAATCATCTGGGATATTTTTAACTCATGGATTTGTTTGTTTGGTGTGTGTGTGTGTGTGTGTGTGTGTGTGTGTGTGTGTAGGTATTGCATGTAGAGACCAGAAGTCAACATCAGGTGTCTTCCCCCTTAGGTTTGCTATCTATCTATCTATCTATCTATCTATCTATCTATCTATCTATCTATCTATCTATCTATCAACACCGTCTCACCACATAGCCCTGCTCTGTAGAGTATGATTCCAGCTAAGATGGAGTAAATATCCTCCACTCAGTTGCTACGACCCAAAGAAGCTGAACTCTCTGGATCAAATCCATCTATCAGAGGATTCTAGAAAAGGCAGCAAAGGCAGACTGGGGAAGGTCCCCCCCCCAATTCAAGAGCAATAATGACACTGAGGGAGGGTCCTGTTGTTTTCCTGGACTCGAGGCAGTTCCAGTTCTTGACCAGGACATAGACAAGAAGGGACAGAAGGAAGCCACCGAGGAGGAGAAGGTGGCAGAATCTTCTCTTGTTGCTCTCTTTGTCCCTGACAGCTTAGGGGATCTGGGGCATGGTGTATGTGTGGAAGGACACAGAAGGTTCATGTAAAGGACACAGGATTGTGGACAAGGAGGAGGTTTTGCCTACACTTCTGGACTGTGCCATGATTTGGATGTGGATTGACTCTTAACACTGTGACAACAGTTTGGGGAACTGAACTCTGGTGAAGATTATGGCCCAAGCTCAGACTGGCTCTGGGGACAGATCTGAACTGTACTGCAAGACTTTTGGAAACTGAAGTATCAAAAGTTATAACAACCTGGCCATCCTTGAGCAACAAGCACACCCTCTCAACCCATTTCTGCTCTGAACTAAAATCAACTTAAGATGGAACTCGGTCCTAATCTGTTTTATGTTGCTGTGATGAGCTGTGATACCAGGCTGAGTAATTACCAACAAGAAAAGAACAGGTTCAGCTCATGGTTCCGAAGGCTTAGAAGCCTATTGGTGAGCTGTGTTATAACATGGGGTGGGGAACTCACCTTATCGGGAACCCTGCCTTGAGAAAACATTAATCTATCCATGAGGGCACAGTGCTACAAGCTATTCATCTCTGAAAGATCTCGTCGCTCAGTGCTGTGGCTCCAGGCACTATTTCTGCTCCATGAACTACAGGGGACATGCTGAAACCATGGCAACACCAGAACTAAGTGGAAACATAAGGCTATAAAATGTTTAGAAGAGAAATACGAGAATCTCGTCATGGTTAAGCAAATCATTCCTACACACGCATAATATCAGCATCAGGATTCCTTTTAAAAACAGGAGCGGTAAGCCGGGCACGGTGGCACATGACCAAATGTCACCCATGTCAGGGGCTCGATCGATCTTGCTAACTCCACAGGAGAAGACCTTGTGGCATGGAGGGTCCTCTGGGGGAAATGTACATCTGTACATGGTGATTCACTGCCTCTAAGGAATAATGGCTCCAGTAGGAATTTGTGGTTTCAGAAACTCAAGTTGTTTTCTGCTTGAATTCCTATCACTCAATAAATAGAGAGGTAGGAGGAGCTCTGTGTTAAGGCCAGCCTGGTCTACATAGCAAGTTCCAGGTCAGCCAGCATCATATGATGAGACCCTGTCTCAAAACAAAACAAAAGCCAAAAATTCTACTTCATTGAAATTAAAAACCCCTGCTCTGTGAACACTGGAAAGAGAGTTGGCAGATACGAGAAAATGACACAAAGTACCCACTAACACTGGACCTGTTCTCAGAGTTTGTAACAAATGCTCAAAATGTCGCAATCAAAGAATACTTTAAATGAAAATAAAAAGAATAATCAAACCTAGTTCTTAGAAATGTTCAGAAGATCCAGCTGGGGGTGCAGGTTGGTGGTAGATTGTACGTAGGGAAGCTCTGGTTCCCATCTCCAGCACGGAAAAAACATCTGCGCAGATTTCACAAATGATGACCCATAAATGGCAACAGGTAAGAAGATGCATGATGGCATTTGCCAGTGAAGAAACACAAATCAAAACAGGGAGACGCCTACGTTCTGAGCAGGACGGCCAGAAATGAGGGAGGAAACGCCAGGCAGTAGCAGGCAGCCACACAGGTATGAAAAACTGACCTCCTGCATTGTTGGTGAGGATGAAAACATCCGGGTCTCCCAAGTCCGCAGCTGGTGTTCAGTCGTATACACATGCCCCATTGACCCGGCCCCATTGACCCGGCCCCATTGACCCCGCCCCATTGACCCAGCCCCATTGACCCCGCCCCATTGACCCCGCCCCATTGACCCAGCCCCGTCATATACCAAAGAGAAGAAAAGTTACACTTGCAAAAACGTGCAAGAATGTTTTCAATGGCTTTACTGTGTGTACATAAACGCACACATGTATGGAGGTCCAAGGTGGTTTGCCGGTGTTTTCCTAAAGGAAACAACATTCTTTTTTTTAGATAGGTTCTCTCAGTGACTTGGAGCTCACCATTTTGGCTATGCTGGAGGAAAGGGAGGCAACAGGACCCACCCAGCCCTGTGACTCTTGCACCCAGCATCATTGTTATAGGTGTGCACAGCCATGCCTGGCATCTTGTGTGGGTGCTAGACATTCCAACCGAGGTTTCCACAAATGTGCAGCAGATGGCTTATCTGCTATCTTACAGCTATCTGGGCCATTTTCCAGCACGGGTAACGACTTACAATAATAACAAACTGGGGATGATCCTCAGGTCCTTCAAATGGTAAATAGATAAACTGGGCTACGTCCATAAACAAAAGCATGGCTCTGTCAATGGGTGATTGTGCATGAGCGGGGTGGGGCTGGGGCGGGGCACTCAGTGCTTTGCTGAGTGACAGAAGCCAACCTCAAAGATTATGTCATCTGTTTTCACATAGGTGCCAGACCCTATCCAAAAAAGTAAGTCTCTGGATGTAAAACCACAGAGATCAGTGGTAGCTCTGTGGTAGCTCTGGCCTCACAGAGGTGGGCCAGCTCTGAATACAAAGGCAACACTTCTACTTGTTGATTCTCTCTCTCTCTCTCTTTCTCTCTCTCTCTCTCCTTCCCCCTCTCCCTCCTCTCTCTCCCTCCCGCCTCTCTCTGTCTCTGTCTCTGACTCTCCCTCCCTCTTGCTCTTGCTCTGTCCCTTTCTCTCTTTGTGTCCTTGTGTCTCTGTCTGGATGATGCTGGAGACTGTACTCGGGGCCTTATGCATCCTAATCACACTATTGCTAGGCTGTACTCTGAGGCCCTTTGCTCTAGATTTAAAGGTGGCGTTGTTATGAGATGTAACACGGCTAGGGGGTACCTGGCAGGCCCATGCCAAACTTCTACCTTAATTTCCACGGCCATGATGAGGATGTGGCCGGCTAGTAAAGTCAGCTACGTGGATGTCTGAGATCACAAGTTCAAGGCCAGCCTGGATGACACAGTGAGTTCAAGGCCAGTCTGAGCAACTTAATGAGACCTTGCCTCAAAATAAGGCATTTTGTTTTGTTTTGTTTTGTTTTGTTTTGTTTTGTGGTTGGGACAGCTCAATGATGGCCTGCTTACCATTGACCAATCAGCGGGCATACCCCTCCCCAGTAATTCATGGCTGTTATACAATTAATTACACTCAGAAAGTAAGAGAGTAGTCAGTGGTAATTTTTAACTCCAGGTTGTTACATAATAATCTGGTTGCTCACTGATACCGTGACAATTAAACTAGAGAGGTCTGGCCGCATTACCGACACAAAGAAAGATTCCCAGAATTATCAAATCTACACCTTGTCTATGATTGCCAGCAAAGCCAATCGGATGACTGACTACCTGGCGTAAATGATACTCGTATTTCCTAGATATTTACTCCCATGGAACCATAAAAGGTAAAAATGAGGGACATGGCCTTTAATTGCTCTCTATTTGAGTCTCCTTATTTATAAATTGAATGGTCTACTAATACTTTTTCCATAGGATTAGAAGTGAGATGGCGTTAAATAAACACCCCGATTGGTACCCAGCCCAGAACATGGGTTTGATATTTTTTTTTATTTAGATTCAGAGTCTACAGGGCAAACTCACGATATAAGGTGTCTTTCACGAATCCAACCATAATGTGGGCAATCATACTACTTCTGTAATGGAAGTTAGTGCTGTAAGGTCACTATGGGAAAATAAATAAAAACCCAAGACTTAAAGGTCATGAGCGAACAATTAGTTACCGGTGCAAAGAGCGCATAGCGCCTACCTTCCCTCGAGAACTTTCCAGTAGAGCACAGTACGGGTGGAAGTGTGCCCCTGACGCATCCGTGGTGATGAGGTTATGCTCCAAGTCAGTCTACCACTGAAAGTGAGCCTACCTTGTCAGCAACATCCACCCTGGCTTTGTGACTCAGTAAGAAATCCACTGCAGATAAATTATTCCTCCCCACGGCAAAGTGCAGGGCTGTGCGGTTCATCTGTGGAAACATAGTTTGCTTTTTTGGCTATTTGATCACCACTCAACGCCCTTCCCATCCCTGTATCCTCTAGTTGGTTTGTACTCTTTTTGTTTGTGAGACAGAGTCTAACATCGTAGCCCAGGCTGGCCATCATGTCCACCTCGGTCTCCTGTCTCTCGCTTGGCCAGTATTTCGCATTCTGATTATTCGGCTGCACCTTTTGCCTTTTCCTTTGAGTGGCACAAGAACTGTGTCCAGCAGAATCTGATGGGCACGGTGGTCCAAGCAGGTAATCCCAGCATTCAGGAGGCAGGGACAGGGGGACCACAAGTTTGAGGTCAGCCTGGGCTACAATGTGAGACTATGTCTCATAAACAAAATGTCATTCACACAGTTAAAGTTGTAGACTTCCTTGTAGGCAATCATTAATAATGGCATTTTTTTTTGTACATCCTGTATGCTAGTCGATGACTTGTTTCTGTGACCAAATGACAGGTAAACAGTTCATAAGGAGGAAGCCTTATTTGACTCATAGTGTCAGGTGATTAAGAAAAGCTGTTCACCGTGCATTAGCCAGGAGGAAAGAGAGGGAGAGGTTGGGGTACCAGCCTTCAAGGGTAGACTCTCGGGGATCTGTCCTGAAGCCCCATTTCTTAAAGATTTCACCACCTTCTACTGCGGGCTTCTGTGCAGCTACCAAGCCTTCAGGATGGCTTTTAGAGATACTTGGGGTCTAATGCCTACCAGGGTACATCGATAATTCCCAGCAAACTTTCCTGCCTCAGCTCACTCCTTTGCCTTCTCTATATTTCTTAAAGACTTTAAGTTTTATGTGCGTGACTGTTTTGCCTGTGTGTATACGTGTGCAACATGTGTTCTCAAAGAGGCCAGAATTCTCATCCCTTGGAAACGGAGTTACAGTGGTTATGAGCCACCATGTAGGGGCCAAGAAAGAAATCAAATCCTTGGTAAAAGCAGCAAATTCTCTCAATTCTTGTGCCATGTTTCTAGCATCTCTGTTCTATAATTAAAATAAAAAAAATACAACTGTAATTTGCATAGACGCAAATAAATTGGCTGGGAAGGAAGGGAGGAAGGAAGGAGGGAGGGGGAAGAAGGGGGGAGGGAAGAAGGAAGGGGGAAGAGGTTGGGGATTTAGCTCAGTGGTTAGAGCGCTTGCCTAGCGAGCACAAGGCCCTGGGTTCGGGCCCCAGCTCCGAAAAAAAAAAAAAAAAAGAAAAGAAAAGAAAAGAAAAAAGGAAGGGGGAAGAAAGAGAGGAAGTGGGGGAAGGAGAGAAGGGGGAAGCTAGAGAAGGGGGAGGGGAGAGCAAACTACTGGAATCTTCTACTTCAAAGGAAAAGCCATATTTCGCTCCTGGGTTGGCACAGCAACTTCCTCATTTTCCACAAGATATGTTTTGTTTTTCAGTAATATTCACGCCACATTTCCCATCTTCTAAGTCCTGTCTTGGTTCTCTAAGAACAATGCCTGGGCATGAACAAGACTACCCTTACTTCACACAAGTAATTACATAAATATGAGAATGGTTTGAAGCGACTGTTTTCTTTCCTCGCTGGCTAAACTGGTGGCGTTTAACAAAACGCAAGTCACCTTGACATTGCCTGAGACCTAGAGTTTATTCTGTCAAATCAGATCTGGGCTATAAGCTTCCCCATAAACTTAACTTGTATAAGAATGTAACAATATCACTTATATTTTTAAAAGAATGTATCATCGCAGATTTTTTTTTCTTTTTTTCGGAGCTGGGGACCAAACCCAGGGCCTTGCGCTTGCTAGGCAAGCGCTCTACCACTGAGCTAAATCCCCAACCCCCGATCATCGCAGATTTTTAAGGAACCATGCAACCAACCATGACAGTAAACTGCTGTGCACAAAATTAGATAGCTGTCATTAGAAAGGACATCGCAAACACAGTAGCTCAGTGGTAGAGCATTTGGCTAGCACGTGTGAAGGCTGGGCTTGGTCTCCAGGCTACAATGTAGGACCAAGGCCAGGCCCATAACCCTGAGGGTGGGCTCCCCAGACCACCCACAGACTTTGTACAGATGTGCTAAAGACCCCGTGCACTGCCTTTTGTAGAATTAAGGAAAGAGAGAGCAAGCCAGAGAGGGAAGGGCTGGCACACAAGCACATCCTCTGGCTTCCATATGCATGCTCACCCATGTGAACGCCTACCCACATGCAGATGTGAGTTCATAGTCACACACACACACACACATACACACACACACACACACACACACACACACACACACACACACACGTCTGGGGAAATAGATCAGTGGCAGGTTGCCCAGCATGTGTGATGCTGTAGGTTAAAAACCAGTATTGCAACTACTTAAATGGTTTTAAACGTGTACCATAGACTGTATATCCTGCTTGTCAGACGAGTGGCTACTGCTTTACTTCCTCACACATGAGTCTCCACACTCACAGTCCTTTAAAAAGATAAGTATCTGTAGTTCAGCAAGTAACTGTTTTCAAAGGTTTTTACCTGCCAGCTTCTTTTCTTTAGTTTTCTTTATTTTTAGAGCTCTGGATGGCCTGGAACTCACTATGTAGGCCAGGTTAGCCTCGAATTCAAGAGATCCCCTTGCCTCTGTCTCCATGCATATTCACAGAAGGCAGAAGAGGACATTTAATCTCCTGGAACTGGAGTTATAGATGGTTATGGGTTGACATGTAGGTTCTAGTAATCTAGCCCCGGTCTTCAGCAAAAGTAGCCAGTGCTTTTTTTTTTTTTGGTTCTTTTTTTTTGGAGCTGGGGACCGAACCCAGGGCCTTGCGCTTCCTAGGCAAGCGCTCTACCACTGAGCTAAATCCCCAACCCCGTAGCCAGTGCTCTTAATAGCTGAACTGTCTCTCCAGCTCCAACCAGCTTTTATCTTTCCTCCTCCTATATTCTTTTTTTTTTTTTTTTTCAGAGCTGGGGACCGAACCCAGGGCCTTGCGGTTGCTAGGCAAGCGCTCTACCACTGAGCCAAATCCCCAACCCCCTCCTCCTATATTCTTATGCTTTCTCACATCTTCCGTATATTTTTATTTCTAGAATGATTATGCTATAATTTTTCTGTATATATATATTGTAAATATATTATATAGACTATTTTACATAGAATATATTAGTAAAATTAGTAATTATATAATATACATGTCAAAATACACATAAATATGAGTTACATGTATGGACGTATAAATTTCCATAAGTACATGCATGAGCACATACCCTGGCACATATACTCATGTTTCCACACACAACCTGCTGCAGGTCATGACTGTATGTTGCATGTGCTGCATGACTTAGACTATGCAGTTCGTTTTTATGACCTTCCAGCCTGGGACAGATAGGTACAGATTCTGTGACACCAAGTTTAGGGTATCTGTTTAGGGAGCCCTTTTGTGGATGGGAGAGGGCAGTACTCACACTTACTTATGTGGAGGCTAGAAATTACGGTGTTGTTTCTCAGGAGCCAACATCTACTTTGATTTTTGAAGCATTTCTCAGTGGGACCCAAGGCTTGCCAATCAGGGTAGGCTGGCTAGCCAGAGAGCTTCGTTCAGTCTCTACGTCCTCAGCACCGGCCTTACAAGCTTGTGCCTCCAAGTCTGACCTTTTCTCTTTGTGCTAGCGCATGTCTTCATGCTGTGTGACCAACACTTTACTGACAACACTATTTCCCCAGACTTGGGGAGCTCTTTTTAAAGCCCGAGTCAGAAATGCATAATTTATTGCTGTTTTCATTTTCAGGTCTTATGAAAATCAAATAACCCTAGGCAATGTTGCTAGAGTCCTCCCAGTGCCCTGGAAGCGGCCTGGACCAACAAGGACCCTGAGGCTTGTGTTTTATTTAGCATTAAATCCACCTCTGCCATTGTGACCTCAAAGCACTGTACAATTCATTCTAAGCAAGTGTCTACCTCCCAACCCGCTCTCGCTGATAAACTGCACCTTGAAGGAACTCCCCACCAAGACAAGCAATAGGAGCCCCACATTTCTGGCAGTGGACGTCTCCCCTGAAGCCTGGGTACTTGAAGAACAAAGGCCAGATTTCATTGCCCAATAGGTGAATGATTTCTATCTCAAAAGCAGTAAAATGAAAAGCTGCATACCTCCTTGGATTTTAAATCTGGAAAACCCTAACCATAGAGGGTATCGCAGAGAGAGAAAAAACTCAGATGTTACAGCAAAACACAGCCTGGCTTTTCAGAATGGGCAAGACCGAACTGACCCGCAGGATACAATCTAGGACCGAGTCCAGGCCTGACGTTCCAGTAGTGGACTTGCCTGCCTACCCACAGACTTCGTCCTAGGGAAAATACTTAGCGCCTGCGCCGTTGCTTACTTCCGCCTTTAGCTTTAACACCCACGGCACGCCCCCACATCTCAGCCAGCCTAGCCCCTTCGATTATCATGATTTCCGATGACCTTCGTGCTCCCAAGCCGTCACGTGGAGGGGTCGCTCTTCGACCTTGTGACTTCTACTCACATTGTTCACAGCATTAATGTTCACCTTCTTTTCAAACAGCTTCTCCATAAGATCCAAATTATTGCTTTTAGCAGCATTCTGAAAGCTTCTCTCGATTGGCAGCACTGGAAGAAAGAGAGTGAGCCTGAGTCTGGGGCATGAAGGAGGCCACAGTTGTCTGTCACATTTCACGGGACAGCCTTTCCCTCTGAAAAGTTGTAATGGTAACCCGGAGACTACCGCTGTGCCGCTGCGGATACAGTGTATTTGTGTAAGTATCTTACTAAGCCAGGATACTGTGATTCTATCATCTCCCCATGCAGCGAGCATTTTCATACCCTCAAAACATTCCTGTCCCCAGAGAAAACATTGCTCAAGAACAGACCCTTGAAGCCTCACAAAGCCGCTGTCAGTATAGCAGGTCTGAGGGCTGCAGCAGACTGACCTCCCAGGGCACAAGATGAGACTGAGAGGAATGTGAATCTTACAGAGACAAAACATTTATCTACAAAACTCACAATCAGTGCCAGACCTGTGGGCACAAAACCTTGAAATGAACTCACTGTCAAGACCCAGATAAAGGCCAAGAGGATTGAATGTGTTTTATTTTCATTTGTAAGAAAGGACATAAAATTGGATTCACATCTACTATGACTATGACATTATACACATTCTCTCTGTCTCTCTCTCTGTCTCTGTCTCTCTCTCTGTCTCTGTCTCTCTCTCTGTCTCTGTCTCTCTCTCTGTCTCTCTCTGTCTCTCTCTGTCTCTCTCTCTGTGTCTCTCTGTCTCTCTCTCTGTCTCTCTCTGTGTCTCTCTGTCTCTCTCTGTGTGTCTCTCTCTCTGTGTCTCTCTGTCTCTGTCTCTCTGTGTCTCTCTCTGTCTCTGTCTCTGTGTCTCTCTCTGTCTCTGTCTCTGTGTCTCTCTCTGTCTCTCTCTCTGTCTCTCTCTCTCTGTCTCTCTCTGTCTCTCTGTCTCTCTCTGTGACTCTCTGTCTCTCTCTGTCTCTCTCTGTCTCTCTCTCTGTGTCTCTGTCTCTGTCTCTCTCTCTGTGTCTCTCTCTGTCTCTGTGTCTCTCTCTGTCTCTGTCTCTGTGTCTCTGTCTCTGTGTCTCTCTCTGTGTCTCTGTCTCTGTGTCTCTCTCTGTCTCTGTCTCTGTCTCTCTTTCACACACACACACACACACACACACACACATACACACACACACGCACACACACCCCGTCAACTTTATTAACTAGTATAGACGAGTTTCAAGGGAGCTAGAGGGTTCTCAAGAGACAATCCCAAGAGAGGCATGGGGGATAAAATCAAAATTGAGGTCAACAATGAGCAGCAGACATTTGACAAAATACTTTGAACTGAATGAAAAGGAAAAGACCGGGGCTGGAACGATTGCTCAGCAGTGATAGCCACTGATTGCTCTCATAGAGGACCTGGGTTGGTCCCCAGCTCTCGCGCGTTGGTTCACAATTGTCTGCAACTACATTTCTAAGGGACTAAATGCCCTCTTCTGGCCTCCACAGGCACCAGACACACACATCATACGTATGTGCACATGCAGGCAACCACTCATACGTGTGAAATAAAAAACAGATGTGTTTTGAAAGGAGAGAAGCAAAATAGGCCTCAGGTAAGTAGATAGAAGAAAAATAGCAAAGTCAACGAGAACAATGAATGGTTACCTGAGAATATCAGTGAGCAAACAAATGCCAGATGATAAAAAAGACCAACCTCACCAATGAAAGAAAGAATATGTCTATAGCCCCCACCACCACCAAAGAATGATATGGTTCAGGAGAAGGCAGAAGATTGTGAACTCAAGACCATTCTGGGATACTTGGTAAGTAGGACTGTCAGCAACAACAACAAATAAAAAAGATGAGGGAATAATGTGAACAAATCCATCCATATAAATTTAACAACTAAGATGAAATGATTTACTAGAAAACCATATGCTACCAAAATTCATGCAAGATTATATCATCAGCACAGATAACCCTGACTATTGAAGAAATTAGATTTGTAGTTTAAACTATTCCAAAGAGAAAATCGTTATGCTCAAAAACACTTTTTTGGTGTTCTTTAAAAAAGAATGGAGTCTAAAAAACGTCTTCTCTAGGGATAATGAGATGGCACAGTTGGTAAAGGCACTTCCCATGGAAAGCCTGATCACCTCAGCTCTAACCCCAGAGCGGATAGAGTCAGAGAACTGACTCCATAAAACTGTCCTCTGGCCCCGGTCGCTGCCACCGCGGAGAGCCCGTGGGCAGAACCCCGCGAGCGAACTCGAGCCTCGGGGCTACAGGTAAGACTAACTTATCTGCTGCAAGTGACTTGCCTGGTGGAATTGGGTTTTCCGAGCCGG